>NW_028321369.1:0-42554 GCF_062004578.1 Staurois parvus | reverse complement strand
TGTTCTCCCCTCACACAGAAATGATCGGTCTAACAATGGTATGTTCGCCCCTCACACAGAAATGATCGGTCTAACAATGGAATGTTCGCCCCTCACACAGAAATGATCGGTCTAACAATGGAATGTTCGGTGTAACACTGAGAGACAGAATACAACAACAAATTCAGCAGAAATGCGTCTAACAAATGATGACGGATCTGCATGTTCATGAGGGAAAGAAGGATTTGATCCCCTATCATTCAGCAGGATTTCTGGCTCCCAGGTGTCTTTCATACAGGTAACAAGCTGAGATTAGAAGCAGTCTCTTAAAGGGAGTGCTGCTAATCTCATTGTGTTACCTGTATAAAAGACACCTGTCCACAGGAGCCATCAAACCATCAGATTCCAAACTCTCCACCATGGCAAAGACCAAAGAGCTGTCCAAGGATGTCAGGGACAAGATGGTAGACCTACACAAGGCTGGACTGGGCTACCAAACTATGGCCAAGCAGCTTGGTGAGAAGGTGACAACAGTTGGTGCAATCATTCACAAATGGAAGACACACAAAACAAGTGTCAGTCTCCCTAGGTCTGGTGCACCGTGCAAGATCTCACCTCGTGGAGTGTCAATGATCATGAGAACAGTGAGGAATCATCCCAGAACTACACGTGAGGATCTTGTCAATGATCTCCAGGCAGCTGGGACCACAGTCACCAAGTAAACAATTGGTAACACACTACGCCGACAAGGACTGAAATCCTGCAGTGCCCGCACGGTCCCTCTGCTCAAGAAAGCACATGTCCAGCCCATCTGAAGTCTGCCACTGAACATCTGAATGATGCCGAGGAGGACTGGTGGGAAGTGTTGTGGTCAGAGGAGACCAAAATCCAGCTCTTTGGCATCAACTCAACTCGCCGTGTTTGGAGGAGGAGGAGGAATGCTGCCTATGACCCCAAGAACACCATCCCAACTGTGAAACATGGTGGTGGAAACATTCTGCTTTGGGGGTGTTTTTCTGCTAAGGGGACAGGACAACTTCATCGCATCAAAGGGACGATGGACGGGGCAATGTACCCTCAAATCTTGGGTGAGAACCTTCTTCCCTCAGCCAGGGCATTGAAAATGGGTGGTGGATGGGTGTTCCAGCATGACAATGACCCAAAACACACAGCCAAGGCAACAAAGGAGCGGCTCAAGAAGAAGCACATTAAGGTCCTGGAGTGGCCTAGCCAGTCTCCAGACCTTCATCCAAATTGAAAATCTGTGGAGGAGCTGAAAGTTCGAGTTGCCAAACGTCAGCCACCGAACCTTAAAGACTTGGAGAGGATCTGCCAAGAGGAGTGGGCCAAAATCCCTCCTGAGATGTGTGCGAACCTGGGGGCCAACTCCAGGAAACATCTGACCTCTGTGATGGCCAACAAGGGATTGGCCACCAAGTACTAAGTCATGTTTTGTGAAGGAGATCAAATCCTTCTTTCCCTCATGAACATGCAGATCAGTCATCATTTGTTAGACGCATTTCTGCTGAATTTGTTGTTGTATTCTGTCTCTCAGTGTTACACCGAACATTCCATTGTTAGACCGATCATTTCTGTGTGAGGGGCGAACATTCCATTGTTAGACCGATCATTTCTGTGTGAGGGGCAAACATTCCATTGTTAGACCGATCATTTCTGTGTGAGGGGCGAACATTCCATTGTTAGACCAATCATTTCTGTGTGAGGGGCGAACATTCCATTGTTAGACCGATCGTTTCTGTGTGAGGGGCGAACATTCCATTGTTAGACCGATCGTTTCTGTGTGAGGGGCGAACATTCCATTGTTAGACCGATCATTTCTGTGTGAGGGGCGAACATTCCATTGTTAGACCGATCATTTCTGTGTGAGGGGCGAACATTCCATTGTTAGACCGATCATTTCTGTGTGAGGGGCGAACATTCACCATCAGCAGGGGAGTGAATATGAATTTCCTTCACTGTAGTTAGTCTGGCTGAAAAAAGACAAAAGTCCATCCAGTTCAACCATTAAAAAACAAGTTATAATCCTCCACCCACAGTGGATCCAGACGAAGGCAAACAACCCAGCAAAGCACGATCCAATCTCCTCCTGCAGGGGGAAGTATCCCTTCCTGACCCCCCGAGAGGCATTCGGATATTCCCGGGATCACCTATCCGGTTATATTCTGTGTATCCAAGAAACAATCCAGGACTTCCCTCCAGCAATCCCTGAGCTGCCACAACCAACTCATATAAAGTGATACTCTTATTTATAAAGAAAGGAAAATCTTTTGAAAAAATGATACAAATGATAATAAAACGATATTCTTGTAATACTCTCATGAAGGAATATTCTGATAATAGAATGTATATTGCGGGGATTTGCACGCGCTGTCGCTGTCCGCAGATCTCCATGAGACTCTTCTAATGATATCTCTTGTAACTCCGATCTCTTTCTTTCCTCCTCTGCAGGATTGCACTGTCTATGAAACAGAAAATAAGATCCTCCATGTGGTGAGTGTTGTTTTTCCTCTCTGATATCAGGGGATCTGTGATGTCATTGTTTCCTGTGGAAGTTAAAGTGTTCCTGAACCCCCCCCCCCCCCCCCACAGTACAATCAGTCTGTAGATGCAGTGACGCATGCTTGTTACACTCACTGTGGGACCTAAGGGGTTAATCCTCTGCATTTCGTAAAAAGGCTGTTTGATCCTGTCTTCTCTGCCCCTCCTCTTGTCGAAATGACCACCTGATACAGACTGAATCCGTAGTCGCATGCACATGCTCAGTTCGGTGTGTATTGCTAAAGAGGTGTTTTTTTCTGTCTTGGGAGAGTGCATGTGATCAGCACAGGGCCAATCAGCACTGTCCAAACAGTGGTCAGGGGTTCTGCATCCTCTTAGAGCGGAAAGAAAACTCCTCCTACAAGCTTTAACCAGTGCTCTGCTGAAGTCACAAGACTGCTATATACTGCTGATGAGAAAAGGGATTTAGCAGTTTAGATTTACTAAAATAATTGCATTTCCATGTTCTGTGTACTGTGGGAGAGCGGATATAGTGAATGCGGGGTCCGGGGAGAGCGGATATAGTGAATGCGGGGTCCGGGGAGAGCGGATATAGTGAATGCGGGGTCCGGGGAGAGCGGATATAGTGAATGCGGGGTCCGTGGAGAGGGGATATAGTGAATGCGGGGTCCGGGGAGAGCGGATATAGTGAATGCGGGGTCCGGGGAGAGCGGATATAGTGAATGCGGGGTCTGGGGAGACCGGATATAGTGAATGCGGTGTCCGGGGAGAGCGGATATAGTGAATGCGGGGTCCGGGGAGAGCGGATATAGTGAATGCTGGGTCCGGGGAGAGCGGATATATTGAATGCGGGGTCCGGGGAGAGCGGATATAGGGAATGCGGGGTCCGGGGAGAGCGGACATAGTGAATGCTGGGTCCGGGGAGAGCGGATATAGTGAATGCGGGGTCCGGGGAGAGCGGATATAGTGAATGCGGGGTCCGGGGAGAGCGGATATATTGAATGCGGGGTCCGGGGAGAGCGGATATAGTGAATGCGGGGTCCGGGGAGAGCGGATATAGTGAATGCGGGGTCCGGGGAGAGCGGATATAGTGAATGCGGGGTCCGGGGAGAGCGGATATATTGAATGCGGGGTCCGGGGAGAGCGGATATAGTGAATGCGGGGTCCGGGGAGAGGGGATATAGTGAACGCGGGGTCCGGGGAGAGCGGATATAGTGAACGCGGGGTCCGGGGAGAGGGGATATAGTGAATGCGGGGTCCGGGGAGAGCGGATATAGTGAATGCGGGGTCCGGGGAGAGCGGATATAGTGAATGCGGGGTCCGGGGAGAGCGGATATAGTGAATGCGGGGTCCGGGGAGACCGGATATAGTGAATGCGGTGTCCGGGGAGAGCGGATATAGTGAATGCTGGGTCCGGGGAGAGCGGATATAGTGAATGCGGGGTCCGGGGAGAGCGGATATAGTGAATGCGGGGTCCGGGGAGAGCGGATATATTGAATGCGGGGTCCGGGGAGAGCGGATATAAAGAATGCGGTGTCCGGGGAGAGCGGATATAGTGAATGCGGTGTCCGGGGAGAGCGGATATAGTGAATGCAGGGTCCAGGGAGAGGGGATATAGTGAATGCGGGGTCCGGGGGGAGCGGATATAGTGAATGCAGGGTCCGGGGAGAGCGGATATAGTGAATGCGGGGTCCAGGGAGAGGGGATATAGTGAACGCGGGGTCCGGGGAGAGCGGATATAGTGAATGTGGGGTCCGGGGAGAGCGGATATAGTGAATGCGGGGTCCGGGGAGAGCGGACATAGTGAATGGGGGGTCTGGGGAGAGGGGATATAGTGAATGCGGGGTCCGGGGGGAGCGGATACCAAAGGTGTCACTAGTTCTGGTGACACTCAGGGATTCCCTGACTTTGGAGGGATTTCTTCCCGCTTCCTGTTGTGGCTATGGGACAGGAAGTGAAAGAAAATTCACAATTTTGGGTTGTCACCAGAACAGGAATAAAAGGGAAATCTTCCAATGGGGTCACTAGTTTGGTCACAACCTGGTATTCCCTGACTTTGGAGGGATTTCCTCCCACTTCCTGTTGTGGCTATGGGACAGGAAATGAAGGGAAATCTCCTTGAACCTATTAAAAGTTTGATGAGATTTTAGCGGTCGGAATGCCATCGACTTTCTCGTATCGTCGCGTTCGCACATGAGCACAGGTCCACTTTGCCGTGGCTCTGCTTCGGTGGATTAGCGTAGATGAACAATTTTCCCGGCGCCGTTTTCTAAAGAGCGATAATATATTATAACTGCGGAGCTGCGGTGGGGCTAATTACCCCGCGCCGTACGTATAAAACACATAATCACTTTGGCGCGGTTCTGCCGGAGCCGTCGGCTGACATTTAAATTAACGAAGAATTCTCGCATTGATTTTCTAAATAGGTGTTATTTTCCGTGTCACTTCTCAAGCAGCGCATTTCATAAACACGCCGCCGCGGCGACGGCGGCTCCATTGTGCGTCGTCCTCGCGTGTAAACAAACATTTCCGAGCCGAATGGAAAATGCAGCGTTCAAGCTGAGCCTTTCTTCTCCTCATCTGTGGGAGGCGGTTTTCCGTCACGCGCTGCGCGCCCGGCGACGCTCTTTTCCTGGCTCGCCCATTGGCGGGAAGGCTTTTCAAACGTCGCTGTCTGTGATCTCAGGGTTGGCGCCAGATGAGGACGGTTCTGTCCACAGACGCAAATCTGAGACAATGTTTCAGGGCCGGTTCACACTGTAGAAACGCAATCCAGATGCGTTTTTTTGTCATGCGTGTTTTTGGCGACTTCCGGTGCGTTTTATGTTTTCCGGTTCATTTTTCCCCCTCTTTTTTTTCAATTTAAATGTGCATTCCAGTGTGTTTGTGATGTGTTTTTGATGCGTTCCGGTGCGTTTTTTCCCCTCTTTTTTTCAATCTAGATAGGGACATGTGCGTTCCAGTGCGTTTTTGGTGCATTCCGGTGCATTTTTGAAGTGTTTTTGGTGCGTTCCGGTGCATTTTTGAAGCGTTTTTGGTGCGTTCTGTGCAGGAAAAATGCAGCCTTTTCTATTTTTTTCTGCAACCGGAACGCACGGGAGCTGCAAGCGCTGATGTGAACGATGACACCGACAACCAGATCACTGGTCCTCAATGTCTTCATCCCCAGATTCCGGGAACCCGAAAACTGTCCTGGGAAGTCGGATCTCAGGGGGTCTGAGCATGCACAGATGTCCCCAGCAGAAGGATGTAGGTCCCGGATCTCAGGGTGTCTGAGCATGCACAGGTGTCCCCAGGAGAAGGACGGAGGTCCCAGATCTCAGGGGGTCTGAGCATGCACAGGTGTCCCCAGCAGAAGGACGGAGGTCCCGGATCTCAGGGGGTCTGTGCATGCACAGATGTCCCCAGGAGAAGGACGGAGGTCCCAGATCTCAGGGGGTCTGAGCATGCACAGATGTCCCCAGGAGAAGGACGGAGGTCCCAGATCTCAGGGGGTCTGAGCATGCACAGATGTCCCCAGGAGAAGGATGGAGGTCCCGGATCTCAGCGGTCTGAGCATGCACAGATGTCCCCAGGAGAAGGATGGAGGTCCCGGATCTCAGCGGTCTGAGCATGCACAGATGTCCCCAGGAGAAGGATGGAGGTCCCAGATCTCAGCGGTCTGAGCATGCACAGATGTCCCCAGGAGAAGGATGGAGGTCCCGGATCTCAGCGGTCTGAGCATGCACAGATGTCCCCAGGAGAAGGATGGAGGTCCCGGATCTCAGTGGTCTGAGCATGCACAGATGTCCCCAGGAGAAGGATGGAGGTCCCGGATCTCAGTGGTCTGAGCATGCACAGATGTCCCCAGGAGAAGGATGGAGGTCCCGGATCTCAGCGGTCTGAGCATGCACAGATGTCCCCAGGAGAAGGATGGAGGTCCCGGATCTCAGTGGTCTGAGCATGCACAGATGTGCTGCAGGTCTCTGTCACATCCTGAAGGCCTCTTGGAGCCCTTTGACCCATTTGTGCATATATTGGATTTTCAAAGATGGCGGCACCGAAGAGGGGGGGGGGGGGTCAGCATTGTGGGAACTGAAGTCCAATTTTAATTGTCAACTTTACATTTCAACTTCAAAAAAATGTATCTTTACAGAGTATGTAACCCCCAACCAGGCTGGGGGCGGAGCACAGGCAAAGAAGGCCTCCCACTAAGGCTGGGGGTGTGGCATAATCAAATTAGACCTCCCACTGAGGGTGGAGGCGGGCCAAAGACACAGAATTCCGCCTACTGAAGCTTGAGGTGGGGTACAGACAAAGAAGACGTCCCATTGAGTCTGGAGGCGGGGCATAGACACAGAACACCTCCCATTGAAGCTGGGGCGGGGCATAGACACAGAACACCTCCCATTGAAGCTGGGGCGGTGCATAGACACAGAACACCTCCCATTGAAGCTGGGGCGGGGCATAGACACAGAACACCTCCCATTGAAGCTGGGGCGGTGCATAGACACAGAACACCTCCCATTGAAGCTGGGGCGGGGCATAGACACAGAACACCTCCCATTGAAGCTGGCGCGTGGCATAAACAAAGTAGACCTCCCACTGAGGGTGGAGGCGGGCCAAAGACACAGAATACCTCCTACTGAAGCTGGGGCATGGCATAGACACAGAACACCTCCCTCTTGGGGCGTGGCATAGATCCAGAACACCTCCCTCTTGGGGCATGGCATAGACACAGAACACCTCCCTCTTGGGGCGTGGCATAGACCCAGAACACCTCCCTCTTGGGGCGTGGCATAGACACAGAACAGCTCCCTCTTGTGGTGGGGCATAGACACAGAACAGCTCCCTCTTGTGGTGGGGCATAGACACAGAACAGCTCCCTCCTGTGGTGGGGCATAGACACAGAACACCTCCCGGTGAGCCTGGGGGCGGGGCACAGACACCATGTTGTTTTTATGAGATCAGCGGATTTTTTCATTCCTATAAAATGAGATGATCAGCGATGAACAACAAGTAGAGAAATACACACACCAGACTCGGCCGATGCAAATAAAATGTTTTGCTCCATTATTATCATTAAATATTATTATTATTATTTATTATCATTATTATTCTTAGCATTATTATTATTATTATCAATATTATTATTATCATTATTATAATTAATTAGCATTATTATTATTTATTAGAATTATTATTATTAGCATTATTATTATTATTCTTATTAATTAGCATTATTATTAGCAATATTATTATTATTTATTATTATTATTAGCATTATTATTATTTATTATTAGCATTATTATCATATTATCATTGTTATTATTATTTATTATTATTAGCATTATTATTATCATTATTATCATTGTTATTATTATTTATTATTATTATTTATTATTATTATTATTATTATTAGCATTATTATTATTTATTATTATTATTATTTATTATTAGCATTATTATTATTTATTATTATTATTATTACTATCATTGGTATTGTTCTGTCTCCAGTCTCAGCATTGGTGGTGTGATCTCTGTAACTCCCAGTTGTGGTGAGGTAGCGATCACTCCAATCCCAGTTGGATATCACAGGCAGTGACTGGATCAGATGACATCTTGTAGATCTTGTGAAGTTTATTCCATAAACTGAGAGACTCTTACAACAATGAACATTCGATCGGTCAAAAGATCACAATGTTTCTGCTCCATGACATGAGGCTTCCTGCAATGCATTACTGGGAAAAGGGGAGGGGCTATCTATAGAGCATGAACTATACCAGACGAAAGGGCGGAGCCGAGACAAGATATAGAAACACTTGAAGGCAGATGACAGTCATGTGACACATGAGAATTATTATCAGTATTATTATCAGTGCATTTCCCGGGATGCAGTTGTAGCGCTTCACCATCCCATAATATATCCTGTGTCCGGATATTATCCTGTATGATGTGATATGATGTATGATGTGTAATGATGTATGATGTGTAATGATGTATGATGTGATATAATGTATGATGTGATATGATGTGATATGATGTATGATGTGATATGATATATGATGTGATACGATGTATGATGTGATACGATGTATGATGTGATATGATGTATGATGTGATACGATGTATGATGTGATATGATGTATGATGTGATACGATGTATGATGTGATATGATGTGATACGATGTATGATGTGATATGATGTATGATGTGATATGATGTGATACGATGTATGATGTGATATGATGTATGATGTGATATGATGTGATACGATGTATGATGTGATATGATGTGATATGATGTATGATGTGATATAATGTATGATGTGATATGATGTATGATGTGATATGATGTGATACGATGTATGATGTGATATGATGTATGATGTGATACGATGTATGATGTGATATGATGTGATATGATGTATGATGTGATACGATGTATGATGTGATATGATGTGATATGATGTATGATGTGATATGATGTATGATGTGATATGATGTGATATGATGTATGATGTGATATGATGTATGATATGATATGATGTATGATGTGATATGATGTATGATGTGATATGATGTATGATGTGATACGATGTATGATGTGATACGATGTATGATATGATATGATGTATGATGTGATATGATGTATGATGTGATATGATGTATGATGTGATACGATGTATGATATGATATGATGTATGATGTGATATGATGTATGATGTGATACGATGTATGATGTGATACGATGTATGATATGATATGATGTATGATGTGATATGATATATGATGTGATATGATGTATGATGTGATACGATGTATGATGTGATACGATGTATGATGTGATATGATGTATGATGTGATATGATATATGATGTGATATGATATATGATATGATATGATGTATGATGTGATATGATGTATGATGTGATATGATATATGATGTGATACGATGTATGATGTGATACGATGTATGATGTGATATGATGTATGATGTGATATGATGTATGATGTGATATGATGTGATATGATGTATGATGTGATATGATGTGATATGATGTATGATGTGATATGATGTATGATGTGATATGATGTATGATGTGATACAATGTATGATGTGATATGATGTATGATGTGATATGATGTGATATGATGTATGATGTGATATGATGTGATACAATGTATGATGTGATACGATGTATGATGTGATATGATGTGATATGATGTATGATGTGATATGATGTGATACGATATATGATGTGATATGATGTATGATGTGATATGATGTATGATGTGATATGATGTATGATGTGATATGATGTGATACGATGTATGATGTGATATGATGTATGATGTGATATGATGTATGATGTGATATGATGTGATATGATGTATGATGTGATATGATGTATGATGTGATATAATGTATGATGTGATACGATGTATGATGTGATATGATGTGATATGATGTATGATGTGATATGATGTATGATGTGATACGATGTATGATGTGATATAATGTATGATGTGATACGATGTATGATGTGGTATGATGTATGATGTGATACGATGTATGATGTGATATGATGTGATATGATGTATGATGTGATACGATGTATGATGTGATATAATGTATGATGTGATACGTTGTATGATGTGGTACGATGTATGATGTGATACGATGTATGATGTGATATGATGTATGATGTGATACGATGTATGATATGATATGATGTATGATGTGATACAATGTATAATATGATACGATGTATGATGTGATACGATGTATGATGTGATATGATGTATGATGTGATATGATGTGGTATGATGTAATACGATGTATGATGTGGTATGATGTATGATGTGATATAATGTATGATGTGATATGATGTATGATGTGATATAATGTGATACAATGTATGATGTGATACGATGTATGATGTGATATGATGTATGATGTGATATGATGTATGATGTGATATGATGTGATATAATGTATGATGTGATACGATGTATGATGTGATATGATGTATGATGTGATACGATGTATGATGTGATATGATGTGATACAATGTATGATGTGATATGATGTATGATGTGATATGATGTATGATGTGGTATGATGTATGATGTGATACGATGTATGATGTGATACGATGTATGATGTGATATGATGTGATACAATGTATGATGTGATATGATGTATGATGTGATATGATGTGATATGATGTATGATGTGGTATGATGTATGATGTGATACGATGTATGATGTGATACGATGTATGATGTGGTATGATGTATGATGTGATATGATGTATGATGGGATACAATGTATGATGTGATACGATGTATGATGCGATATGATGTATGATGTGATACGATGTATGATGTGATATTATGTATGATGTGATATGATATATGATGTGATATGATGTGATACGATGTATGATGTGATATGATGTATGATGTGATATGATATATGATGTGATATGATGTGATACGATGTATGATGTGATATGATGCGATACGATTTATGATGCGGTGCGATGTATGATGCGATATGATGTATGATGCAATATCATGTATGATGTGATATGATGTATGATGTGATATGATGTATGATGTGATATGATGTGATACGATGTATGATGTGATATGATGTATGATGTGATACAATGTGATATGATGTATGATGTGATATGATGTATGATGTGATATAATGTATGATGTGATATGATGTATGATGTCGTACGATGTATGATGTGATATGATGTATGATGTGGTACGATGTATGATGCGATACAATGTATGATGCAATACGATGTATGATGCGGTACGATGTATGATGCAATATGATGTATGATGTGATACGATGTATGATGCGATACGATGTATGATGCGGTACGATGTATGATGCAATATCTTGTATGATTTGATATGATGTATGATGCGATACGATGTATGATGTGATACGATGTATGATGCGGTACAATGTATGATGCGATATCTTGTATGATTTGATATGATGTATGATGTGATATGATGTATGATGTGATACGATGTATGATGTGTAATGATGTATGATGCAATATCATGTATGATGTGATATGATGTATGATGTGATATGATGTATGATGTGATATGATGTATGATGTGATATGATGTAATATGATGTATGATGTGATACGATGTATGATGTGATATGATGTATGATGTGATACAATGTATGATGTGATATGATGTGATATGATGTATGATGTGATATGATGTATGATGTGATATGATGTAATATGATGTATGATGTGATACGATGTATGATGTGATATGATGTATGATGTGATATGATGTATGATGTGATATGATGTATGATGTGATATGATGTGATATGATGTATGATGTGATATGATGTATGATGTGATATGATGTGCAATGTATGATGTGATATGATATGATGTATGATGTGATATGATGTGATATGATGTATGATGTGATATGATGTAATATGATGTATGATGTGATACGATGTATGATGTGATATGATGTATGATGTGATATGATGTATGATGTGATATAATGTGATATGATGTATGATGTGATATGATGTAATATGATGTATGATGTGATACGATGTATGATGTGATATGATGTATGATGTGATATGATGTATGATGTGATATAATGTGATATGATGTATGATGTGATATAATGTGATATGATGTATGATGTGATACGATGTATGATGTGATACGATGTATGATGTGATACGATGTATGATGTGATACGATGTATGATGTGATACGATGTATGATGTGATACGATGTATGATGTGATACGATGTATGATGTGATATGATGTATGATGTGATACGATGTATTTTGTGATATGATGTATGATGTGATACGATGTATGATGTGATATGATGTATGATGTGATACGATGTATGATGTGATATGATGTGAGTTATCTCCTCCCGCAGCTTGCATCAGAACGGAGGTCTCTTGAGAGGAGTACTGAAGCAGGGCGCTGTGATGTTTTCAGGAGGCTATGTACAGCACCCTGCTGGCCCCTCCCACCAGCTGTGATTTGCCTGCATTGTATAGAAAAGCACAGAGACCCAGTGATGACATCACTAGGTCTAAAATTAGGTATGTAATGAAAGTGTCATTGGCATGTTGCTGGGGGGGGAGGGATTTAAGCAGATTAAACCTTGGCTGTAAATTCTCCTTGGTGTTCCAGCAGTGAAGGTCTTTATTCAGGCACTTCCTGCTGTAGGGTGACAACGTTCTCTCAGTCTTTCAATTGTGCTTCTGTGTTGTCACCCTGTACTGTGGTGACACATGCTGCAGAAGTGCGCCCCCTAGTTGTCACTGTAAGGAAGCCGGCCCACAGCAATGATGTGCAGATAGTGCACGTGGACAGGAAGTGGCTGGAGGAGTCCGCAGGAGACCAGCAGCACTGAGATCAGACAAAGCTGAAAAGTAAAGTCACCCATTCGGGGTTTCCATCCAAACCGACTGACATCGGACCATCCAGCCGAAGCCGAACCTTCCGGAATCTCCATCCCAGATCATCGCCCCCCCCGAGACCCTTCGCCTAGGACCCCCCAACCCCCCCCCCCCAGTCGGGGGGACCCGGGACGTCTCGCTGACACCATCACGCCGGGTTTTATTTATCCATTTTCATCCCGTCTCCCTCCGCCTTCCTCCGCCGCGCGTCGTAAAAAGGAAAAAACAACCGAAAGAGATGTGTAATTACATTTCGGTAATTTTGTGACGGCCATTAACGCCGAATGTGACATTACGGCAAACTTTGCGCAGAACGTCTCCGATAAACGCGCCATTACCGCCGTCTTCTTCCATCATAATGAGGCCGGGGATTTGATGTTTTGTGACTCCAGGAAGACATAAAAGCTTTTTATTTAATCGTTTGTTTCTTAAGGCTTCGGTTTGGATCTCAATAAATCAGCCGTCGGATTTGCCGGTTAAAGCTGCTTATATTTTGCCTTCCCCCGGTTCCTCCCCCCCCCCCCCCCCACCTCCATCAACATGCCAATGACGTTTCTACATAAAACTTTTCTCTTTTTATCACATTCCTTATTTTAGACCTGATAATGTCATCACTGGGCCACAGTACTTCTCTATGCAATGCAGGCAGATCATGGCTGATGGGAGGGGCCAGCAAGGTGTTGTACATACAGTAGCTTCTGGACTGACAAAATTCGAAATCCAATAAAGGAAAGGGGCGGGGCCGGGGACTGTCAGGTTGGGGAGGAAATTACTAATATCAGGGGTGTCAAACTGGCGGCCCTCCAGCTGTTGCGAAACTACAAGTCCCATCATGCCTCTGCCTGTGGGAGTCATGCTGGTAACTGTCAATCTTGCAATGCCTCATGGGACTTGTAGTTTGGCAACAGCTGGCGGGCCACCAGTTTGACACCCGTGGGTTAGATGATGCTGGGCGTCCTCCAGCCAGGAAATGCGGTACTGCAACTTCGAATGCACGTTGTAAGAAGCTCACAGTGTGCAGTGAAATCCACAGTCTCAGTACAGGGGAGGAGTCTCCATCAAATGGTATCCAGTCACGCAGACTCCTATTGGCAGACCTAATGAAGATTGTACAATCAGATTGTAACATATGTGGTCAGCGTCACATCTTTACTCTGCATTATATCCAGCTCAGGAACAGAACGTACCAATTCCTTGTGTCTGTTTTACGTCATGACCTTGCTCCACCCTTACGGATAGTAAGCCCCGCCCCCTTGGTGGTACATACACTATATTGCCCCAAGTATTGGGCCCGCCCTTTCCACACACATGACCTTTAATGCCCCCCAGTCTTAGTCCGTAGGGTTCAATATTGAGTTGGCCCCGCCCTTTCCACACACATGACCTTTAATGGCCCCCCAGTCTTAGTCCGGAGGGTTCAATATTGAGTTGGCCCCGCCCTTTCCACACACATGACCTTTAATGGCCCCCCAGTCTTAGTCCGTAGGGTTCAACATTGAGTTGGCCCCGCCCTTTCCACACACAGGACCTTTAATGGCCCCCCAGTCTTAGTCCGTAGGGTTCAATATTGAGTTGGCCCCGCCCTTTCCACACACATGACTTTTAATGCCCCCCCAGTCTTAGTCCGTAGGGTTCAATATTGAGTTGACCCCGCCCTTTCCACACACATGACTTTTAATGCCCCCCCAGTCTTAGTCCGTAGGGTTCAATATTGAGTTGGCCCCGCCCTTTCCACACACATGACCTTTAATGGCCCCCCAGTCTTAGTCTGTAGGGTTCAATACTGAGTTGTCCCCGCCCTTTCCAGGCACATGACCTTTAATGGACTCCCAGTCTTAGTCCGTAGGGTTCAATATTGAGTTGGCCCCGCCCTTTCCACACACATGACCTTTAATGGCCCCCAGTCTTAGTCCATAGGGTTCAATATTGAGTTGGCTCCGCCCTTTCCACACACACATGACCTGTAATGGCCCCCCAGTCTTAGTCCATAGGGTTCAATATTGAGTTGGCCCCGCCCTTTGCACACACATGACCTTTAATGGCCTCCCAGTCTTAGTCCGTAGGGTTCAATGTTGAGTTGGCCCCGCCCTTTGCAGCTATAACAGCTTCAACTCTTCTGGGAAGGCCGTCCACAAGGTTTAGGAGGGTGTCTATGGGAAGGTTGGACCATTCTTCCAGAAGCACATTTGTCAGGTCAGGCACTGATGTCGGGGGAGGAGGCCTGGCTCGCAGTCTCCGCTCTAATTCATCCCAAAGGTGTTCTATGGGGTTGAGGTCAGGACTCTGTGCAGGACAGTCAAGTTCCTCCACCCCAAACTGGCTCCTCCATGTCTTTATGGACCTTGCTTTGTGCACTGGTGGGCAGTCATGTTGGAACATGAAGGGGCCATTCCCAAACTCCTCCCACAAAGTTGGGAGCATAAAATTGTCCAAAATGTTGCCTTAAGAGTTCCCTTCCCTGGAACTAGGGGGCCAAGCCCAACCCCTGAAGAACACCCCCCCCCCCCACCATAATCCCCCCTCCACCAAACTTTACACTTGGAACAATGCAGTCAGGCAAGTACCGTTCTCCTGGCCACCACCAAACCCAGACACGTCCATCGGATTGCCAGACAGAGAAGCATGATTGGTCACTCCAGAGAACACGCCTTCCCTGCTCTAGAGTCCAGTGGCGGCGTGCTTTACACCACGGCATCCGACGCTTTGCATTGCACTTGGTGATGGAAGGCTTGGATGCGGCTGCTCGGCCATGGAAACCCATTCCATGAAGCTCTCTACGCACTGTTGTTGGGCTCATCTGAAGGCCACACCAAGTTTGGAGGTCTTTAGCAATTGACTCTGCAGACAGTTGGCGACTTCTGCGCACTGTGCGCTTCAGCATGCGCTGACCCCGCCCTGTCATGTGACGTGGCCTACCACTTGGTGGCTGAGTGGCTGTTGTTCCCAGTGGCTTCCACTTTGTTATAATCCCACTAACAGTTGAGCGTGGAATATTTAGTAGCCAGGAAATGTCACGGATGGACTTATTGCCCAGGTGGCCACCTATCACGGGACCACGCTTGGAGTCACTGAGCTCCTGAGAGCGACCCATTCTTTCACCAATGTTTGTAGAAGCCGTCTGCATGCCTAGGGGCTTGATTGTATACACCTGTGTCCATGGAGGGGATTGGAACACCTGAATCACATGATATGGAGGGGATTGGAACACCCGAATCACATGATATGGAGGGGATTGGAACACCCGAATCACATGATATGGAGGTGATTGGAACACCCAAATCACATGATATGGAGGGGATTGGAACACCCGAATCACATGATATGGAGGGGATTGGAACACCCGAATCACATGATATGGAGGGGATTGGAACACCTGAATCACATGATTGGGAGGGGATTGGAACACCTAAATCACATGATTGGGAGGGGATTGGAACACCTGAATCACATGATTGGGAGGGGATTGGAACACCTAAATCACATGATTGGGAGGGGATTGGAACACCTGAATCACATGATTGGGAGGGGATTGGAACACCTGAATCACATGATTGAAAGGGTATTGGAACACCTGAATCACATGATTTGGAGGGCGGGGCCAATACTTTGGGCAATATAGTGTATGTCACTTGCTGCTAAGCCCCACCCACTCTCGGTCCATGCAAGCGATCACCTGACACGTCTCCTTAATTGTAACGTTGATTATCTTCGGTTTATTTCCACAGTAAGGAGGTCATTAGTGAGCGCAGACATTTAAAAGCCAATCACAGGCGCTGATGACGGCGGCGTGACATTCCGCTATGATTCCTGAGATTTAGGAGGCAGGCGGTGTGTCGGGAATATTTCATTATTGGGGGGGAGGGGGAGGGGAGAATCATCTCTATTAATGTGTGTGAGATGGAGAACAATCCGGTACGCAGCGTTATCGTCTCTCACCGCCATCCCTGGTCTTCTTCTGGATCTTTTTCACCGATCCTCAAAATTGTTACATTGTCAGTGGGGGATCCGGCAGATCTTTCGGCGATTGTTGCCTGTAATGTAAATGATCGTATTTGTTTATATTTTAGTTTTCATCCTGTTTGTGAAATCGGGCTGGAAGGTCCTGTCACCATTTTATGACTTACACCCCCCCCCCCCTTTCCCCACCCAACATTGCAGTCCTTGGCATTTTCTAGTGCTCCCCAACCCCCACACTGTTCTAACCCCCCTTATCGCACTGCCCACCGAGGAGGTCAGGAGTCAAGGCAGATGGATGAAGTGGTTCGGACTTGAAGCAGGTGGCTGAGGAAGTCAAGAATCAACGCAGATGACCAAGGAGGTCAGGAATCAAGGAAGGTGACCAAGGAGGTCAGGAATCGAGGCAGATGGATAAAGTGGTCAGGACCTGAACCAGGTGGCTGAGGAGGTCAGGAATCGAGGCAGATGCCCGAGGAGGTCAGGAATCGAGGCAGATGCCCGAGGAGGTCAGGAATCGAGGCAGATGACCGAGGAGGTCAGGAATCGAGGCAGATGGATAAAGTGGTCAGGACCTGAACCAGGTGGCTGAGGAGGTCAGGAATCAAGGCAGGCGGATGAAGTGGTCAGGACTTGAAGCAGGTGGCTGAGGAGGTCAGGAATCAAGGAAGGTGACCAAGGAGGTCAGGAATCAAGGTAGGCAGATGAAGTGGTCAGGAATTGAGACAGATGACCGAGGAGGTCAGGAATCAAGGCAGGCAGATGGATGAAGTATGCAGGTGGCTGAGGAGGTCAGGAATTGAGGCAGATGACCGAGGAGGTCAGGAATTGAGGCAGATGACTGAGGAGGTCAGGAATTGAGGCAGATGACCAAGGAGGTCAGGAATTGAGGCAGATGACTGAGGAGGTCAGGAATTGAGGCAGATGACCGAGGAGGTCAGGAGTCAAAGCAGGCAGATGAAGTGGTCAGGACTTGAACCAGGTGGCTGAGGAGGTCAGGAATCAAGGCAGGCGGATGAAGTGGTCAGGACTTGAAGCAGGTGGCTGAGGAGGTCAGGAATCAAGGAAGGTGACCAAGGAGGTCAGGAATCAAGGTAGGCAGATGAAGTGGTCAGGAATTGAGACAGATGACCGAGGAGGTCAGGAATCAAGGCAGGCAGATGGATGAAGTATGCAGGTGGCTGAGGAGGTCAGGAATTGAGGCAGATGACCGAGGAGGTCAGGAATTGAGGCAGATGACTGAGGAGGTCAGGAATTGAGGCAGATGACCAAGGAGGTCAGGAATTGAGGCAGGTGACTGAGGAGGTCAGGAATTGAGGCAGATGACCGAGGAGGTCAGGAGTCAAAGCAGGCAGATGAAGTGGTCAGGACTTGAACCAGGTGGCTGAGGAGGTCAGGAATCAAGGCAGGCGGATGAAGTGGTCAGGACTTGAAGCAGGTGGCTGAGGAGGTCAGGAATCAAGGAAGGTGACCAAGGAGGTCAGGAATCAAGGTAGGCAGATGAAGTGGTCAGGAATTGAGACAGATGACCGAGGAGGTCAGGAATCAAGGCAGGCAGATGGATGAAGTATGCAGGTGGCTGAGGAGGTCAGGAATTGAGGCAGATGACCGAGGAGGTCAGGAATTGAGGCAGATGACTGAGGAGGTCAGGAATTGAGGCAGATGACCAAGGAGGTCAGGAATTGAGGCAGATGACTGAGGAGGTCAGGAATTGAGGCAGATGACCGAGGAGGTCAGGAGTCAAAGCAGGCAGATGAAGTGGTCAGGACTTGAACCAGGTGGCTGAGGAGGTCAGGAATCAAGGAAGGTGACCAAGGAGGTCAGGAATCAAGGCAGTCAGATGAAGAGGTCAGGACTGAGGAAGATCTACAGGACTTGGAGGGTGAGGGCTGATGACAGGTTTGGGAGCCCCCGTTCTAGACCCACATGTGTTCTGCTTGATCTGGACAACTTGGAACCACCTCACACTCTAGTCTGAAGCCACAAACAAGGAGGCTTAACAAAGGGGACGCCCCCTGAAATGCGTAGCCATGCCTACTTCTGGTTTCCTCCATGCGCCTTCGGTTTTCCCTGCTGCAAATACTGGGCTTACATTACTGCTACAGATAGTTTCCCCCCACAACAATAGATACCCAGCAACAATAGTCCCCTCCCAGCAACAAAAATATACTCCCCAGTAACAATAGACCCCCCCCAGCAACATTAGACCCCATCCAGCAACAACAATATACCCCCAGCAACAATAGATCCCCAGAAGCAATAGTCCCCTCCCAGCAACAACAATTTACTCCCCAGCAACAATAGACCCCCCAGCAACATTAGACCCCATCCAGCATTGTTGTTGCTGGGGATCTATTGTGGCGGCAACTGTTGCTGGGGGTTTATTGTTGTGGGGAGACCTATTGTTGCTGGGGGGTATATTGTTGATGCTGGATGGGGTCTAATGTCGCTGGGGATCTATTGTTGTTAGGGGGTCTTTTGTTGCTGGGGAGTATATTGTTGTTGCTGGGGAGTATATTGTTGTTGCTGGGGAGTATATTGTTGTTGCTGGATGGTTCTAATATTACTAGGCAGTCTATTATTGCTGGGGGGTCTACTGCTGCTGGGGGGTCTATTGTTGCTGGGGAGTATATTCTGGTGCGCAGAAGCGGGTAGGGGGCAGAGACAAGGGTTGGTGCGCAGAGGTGGTTGGGGGCGGAGACAAGGGTTTGTGCGCTGAAGTGGGTAGGGGGCGGAGACAAGGGTTGGTGCTCAGAGATTGGTAGGGGGCGGAGACAAGGGTTGGTGCTCAGAGGAGGGTGGGGGGCGGACACAAGGGTTGGTGCTCAGAGCTGGGTAGGGGGCGGAGACAAGGGTTGGTGCTCAGAGGTGGGTAGGGGGCGGAGACAAGGGTTGGTGCGCAGAGCTGGGTAGGGGGCGGAGACAAGGGTTGGTGCTCAGAGGTGGGTCAGGGGCGGAGACAAGGGTTGGTGCTCAGAGGTGGGTGGGGGGCGGAGACAAGGGTTGGTGCTCAGAGGTGGGTAGGGGGCAGAGACAAGGGTTGGTGCGCAGAGGAGGGTGGGGGGCGGAGACAAGGGTTGGTGCGCAGAGGTGGGTAGGGGGCAGAGATGAGGGTTGGTGCGCAGAGGTGGGTAGGGGTGGAGACAAGGGTTGGTGCTCAAAGGTGGGTAGGGGGTGGAGACAAGGGTTGGTGTGCAGAGGAGGGTGGGGGGCGGAGACAAGGGTTGGTGCTCAGAGCTGGGTAGGGGGCGGAGACAAGGGTTGGTGCTCAGAGGTGGGTAGGGGGCGGAGACAAGGGTTGGTGCGCAGAGCTGGGTAGGGGGCGGAGACAAGGGTTGGTGCTCAGAGGTGGGTCAGGGGCGGAGACAAGGGTTGGTGCTCAGAGGTGGGTGGGGGGCGGAGACAAGGGTTGGTGCTCAGAGGTGGGTAGGGGGCAGAGACAAGGGTTGGTGCGCAGAGGAGGGTGGGGGGCGGAGACAAGGGTTGGTGCGCAGAGGTGGGTAGGGGGCAGAGATGAGGGTTGGTGCGCAGAGGTGGGTAGGGGTGGAGACAAGGGTTGGTGCTCAAAGGTGGGTAGGGGGTGGAGACAAGGGTTGGTGCGCAGAGGTGGGTAGGGGGCAGAGATGAGGGTTGGTGCGCAGAGGTGGGTAGGGGGTGGAGATCATGGTTGGTGCTCAAAGGTGGGTAGGGGGCAGAGATGAGGGTTGGTGCGCAGAGGTGGGTAGGGGGTGGAGATCATGGTTGGTGCTCAAAGGTGGGTAGGGGGCAGAGATGAGGGTTGGTGCTCAAAGGTGGGTAGGGGGTGCAACCAAGGGTAAGTGTGCAGAAGTGGGTAGGGGGCGGAGACAAGGGTTGGTGTTCAGAGGTGGGTAGGGGGCGGAGACAAGGGTTGGTGTTCAGAGGTGGGTAGGGGGCGGAGATAAGGGGTGATTCAAAAAGGGGAGTTCCTGCACCTATTCTCTGAGAAAAAAAGCCCTGCTGATGCCAAACAAAAATTACCGCCCCCCCCTCCACCCATACCACATTGGAGTTGCATAGAAGAGCAGAAACATCGATTTACTTCCATCGTTTCCTCTTCTTTACCAAGCGATGGACGCTGCGTTTCTCCTTCCACGCGGGTATTTACCCGTTTGTTTTTTTTCATGTCGTCTCTTTTTCATCGTTATTTTTCCAATTCTAATGACCTGATAACTCGTCTTTCAGCTTCATTTGCAACTCCGGATAAAAAGAGCTTTTAGAATTCTAAACCCGTCCGTCTTCCAGTAAACAGAATGCGCGGCGCGGCGTTCCCCCGGAACTTTGAAGTCGGTTTTCCTTGTCAACACGACTGGAAATGACATGTAATTATTTCTCATCATGAATATTCATCTGTAATCCTTAATGATGCCTCCTGAATTCCGAGAGATCGCTCGGGCGCCATGAGCTCGGCTTCCTGCGGGGAACGGCGCCGGGGCTTTCCTTACACGCTCTGCGCCGCAGGACGGCAAATGAAAGGAGAACCGCAAAATCAATTCCACTTTAACCTCGCAGCTTTCCTCGCAATCATTGTATCCGCTCTCCCCGGACCCCGCATTCACTATATCCGCTCTCCCCAGACCCCGCATTCACTATATCCGCTCTCCCCGGACCCCGCATTCACTATATCCGCTCTCCCCGGACCCCGCATTCCCTATATCCGCTCTCCCCAGACCCCGCATTCACTATATCCGCTCTCCCCGGACCCCGCATTCACTAAATCCGCTCTCCCCGGACCCCGCATTCACTATATCCGCTCTCCACGGACCCCGCATTCACTATATCCTCTCTCCCCGGACCACGCATTCACTATATCCGCTCTCCCCGGACCCCGCATTCACTATATCCGCTCTCCCCGGACTCCGCATTCACTATATCCGCTCTCCCCAGACCCTGCATTCACTATATCCGCTCTCCCCAGACCCTGCATTCACTATATTCGCTCTCCCCGGACCCCACATTCACTATATCCGCTCTCCACGAACCCCGCATTCACTATATCCGCTCTCCCCGGACCCCGCATTCACTATATCCGCTCTCCACAGACCCCGCATTCACTATATCCGCTCTCCACGAACCCCGCATTCACTATATCCGCTCTCCCCGGACCCCGCATTCACTATATCCTCTCTCCCCGGACCCCGCATTCACTATATCCGCTCTCCCCGGACCCCGCATTCACTATATCCGCTCTCCCCGGACCCCGCATTCACTATATCCTCTCTCCCCGGACCTCGCATTCACTATATCCGCTCTCCCCGGACCCCGCATTCACTATATCCGCTTTTCCCGGACCCTGCATTCACTATATCCTCTCTCCCCGGACCCCGCATTCACTATATCCGCTCTCCCCGGACCCCGCATTCACTATATCCGCTCTCCCCGGACCCCGCATTCACTATATCCGCTCTCCCCGGACCCCGCATTCACTATATCCTCTCTCCCCGGACCCCACATTCACTATATCCGCTCTCCCCGGACCCCGCATTCACTATATCCTCTCTCCCCGGACCACGCATTCACTATATCCTCTCTCCCCGGACCCCGCATTCACTATATCCGCTCTCCCCGGACTCCGCATTCACTATATCCGCTCTCCCCAGACCCCGCATTCACTATATCCATTCTCCATGGACCCCGCATTCACTATATCCGCTCTCCCCAGACCCTGCATTCACTATATCCGCTCTCCCCGGACCCCACATTCACTATATCCGCTCTCCACGAACCCCGCATTCACTATATCCGCTCTCCCCGGACCCCGCATTCACTATATCCGCTCTCCACAGACCCCGCATTCACTATATCCGCTCTCCACGAACCCCGCATTCACTATATCCGCTCTCCCCGGACCCCGCATTCACTATATCCTCTCTCCCCGGACCCCGCATTCACTATATCCGCTCTCCCCGGACCCCGCATTCACTATATCCGCTCTCCCCGGACCCCGCATTCACTATATCCGCTCTCCCCGGACCCCGCATTCACTATATCCGCTCTCCCCGGACCCCGCATTCACTATATCCGCTCTCCCCGGACCCCGCATTCACTATATCCTCTCTCCCCGGACCCCGCATTCACTATATCCTCTCTCCCCGGACCCCGCATTCACTATATCCGCTCTCCCCGGACCCCTCCATTCACTATATCCGCTCTCCCCGGACCCCCGCATTCACTATATCCTCTCTCCCCGGACCCCGCATTCACTATATCCGCTCTCCCCGGACCCCGCATTCACTATATCCGCTCTCCCCGGACCCCGAATTCACTATATCCGCTCTCCCCGGACCCCGCATTCACTATATCCGCTCTCCCCGGACCCCGCATTCACTATATCCGCTCTTCCTGGTCCCTGCATTCACTATATCCATTCTCCATGGACCCCGCATTCACTATATCCACTTTTCCCAGACTCCCGTGTAGTTCTGGGCTGATCCCTCACTTTTCTCATGACCATCCTTACCCCATGAGGTGAAATCTTGCATGGAGCTCCGGACCGAGGGTGATTGATGATTATTTTGTATTTCTTCCATTTGCGTATAATCCCTCCAACAGTTGTCTCCTTCTCACCAAGCTGCTTGCTGATGGCCTTGTAGCCCATTCCAGCCTTGTAGCCCATTCCAGCCTTGTAGGCCATTCCGGCCTTGTAGGCCATTCCGGCCTTGTAGGCCATTCCGGCCTTGTAGCCCATTCCGGCCTTGTAGGCCATTCCGGCCTTGTAGCCCTTTCCGGCCTTGTAGCCCATTCCGGCCTTGTAGCCCATTCCAGCCTTGTAGCCCTTTCCAGCCTTGTAGGCCATTCCAGCCTTGTAGGCCATTCCAGCCTTGTAGCCCTTTCCAGCCTTGTAGCCCTTTCCAGCCTTGTAGCCCATTCCAGCCTTGTAGCCCATTCCAGCCTTGTAGCCCTTTCCAGCCTTGTAGCCCATTCCAGCCTTGTAGCCCATTCCAGCCTTGTAGCCCTTTCTAGCCTTGTAGGCCATTCCAGCCTTGTAGGCCATTCTAGCCTTGTAGCCCTTTCCAGCCTTGTAGGCCATTCCGGCCTTGTAGCCCTTTCCGGCCTTGTAGCCCATTCCAGCCTTGTAGCCCATTCCAGCCTTGTAGCCCTTTCCAGCCTTGTAGGCCATTCCAGCCTTGTAGGCCATTCCAGCCTTGTAGCCCTTTCCAGCCTTGTAGCCCATTCCAGCCTTGTAGCCCATTCCAGCCTTGTAGCCCATTCCAGCCGTGTAGCCCATTCCAGCCTTGCTTTGTGTAGATATAGGTTGATGCAGATGGAGAGCAGGCTTTACTGCACTCTGAGAGGAGGGATGTGAAGGAAACCAATGCTGGAGCAATGGCCCAAAACAATATATAATCAGTCCAAAGACGGCATGGATTTCTTGATAAAAGTTGTCTGGTGGTGTAGATGCCGTTTCCACACCATTGGTCTAAAGAACTGACAACAATCCACAAGATTCATTATGTGTCCAATAAACGTCAACTTTTAAGGAAATCTATGTCCCTCCTTTTGAACAGTGGTCACCATTTTGACCGTTCCAAAGTTCCATACGAATTAGCAGGTTTGGACACTACCAGAGCATCAAGTGCAACCTCCTAAGCCCTGTGTGGAGACAGAGGTGTTCTCCACCATGAACCACCCCAGATGGCACACACCTCACATTTGGTCATCCACAATCTCACCAGGTGTGAGTTCTTCACTACGTTTATTTTTCTCCTTTTTTCATTGATTTTTTTTTCCCCAGTTACTACACCAGGGTTTCTCCACCAGGGTTTCTCAGGAGGTTGCTAGGGGTTCCTTGAGCAATATCTGCCTCTAAGATAAGTTTCCAATGACCACACATGTAAGGAAGATTCTTCCCACTGACCGTCACACTAATGTATCATGAGTTGTAGATATAGTCATTCTTAGCAGGGGTTCCCCGAGACAGGGAAGTAATTTCAAGGGTTCCTCCATGTTGAACAGGTTGTACTACACCAGTAGGACTCTCCAGCCTGCTCTGTCTCTCTTTTTTGGTCCCGGAATAGATCTCACTTATTCATCCTGCAAGCATAGCAGTTTCCAGACTTTACTGTACACTGAACTCTTTGTTGGTTCATAATATACAACTAAGGTCAGTCCGAATGGTGCCAGAAGAAAATGAGAGAAGGATTCTGTGTGTCTCAGTGTCGGTCAGGCCGGGAGTAAAGTGCAGGCTTGTTGCCCAAAACCGAGAACACAGCCGTTTGTGCTGGAGATGGCGCTGGACTGATTAGACCAGTCACTGGTCATGGGTGGGTGATTGCGTTGACGAGTAGGATGAAATTCCTTTTCGGTAGTGGATAGTAGAGGTGTGGCCTCTTGACGTTCAAAGTGCCACCTTTTGGTACGGCCTAATGGTCGTTTCTGAATGTAGACTTAGAAAGGTAGAAAGGAAGGAGCACCCGGTGTCCACAGAGATGCGAGATGAAAGGTGAGTTAGAAAGTGTTTATTGAAAATCGCAACAAGTACATTGATCCAACGCGTTTTGGTTGGAAAAGAAGAAATGGGGTCCTCTTTCCCCCAAAACTCATTGTGTTGATGTGCTTGTTGCTACTTTCAATAAACGTCTTCTAACCCACCTTTCAGCTCGCATCTCTGTGGACACCGGACGCTCCTTCCTTCCTACCTTTCCAAGCAAAAGTTAGGGTTTCCTAAAAAGCATCATCTGCATCTTTCCAGCCCTAGAAGTGAACAAAGTGCAAAGCTACATGACTATGGGAGGGGGTCCCAGTGAACCCTCATTAAATATATAGATGGACCCCTATGTCTCAGAGGGTCTACACAAATGGTTTGTCCCACACAGACATCCCCATGGGGAGCCGTATGTAGTCTCCAGCGCCTCAGGAAATGCACAGCCAAAGGGAAGCCAAGGACAGCGACGACCAAAGGAGATGCTTCAGGGGTGCAGCCCTCCTCAGACGGGGAGATCAGCCACTGGGTAGAGAATAGACAGGTGGCGCTCACACCTTGGGCATTATCCAAGGTTTATTGAAAGGTATAAAAGATGAAAAC
Organism: Staurois parvus; assembly: GCF_062004578.1. Lineage (NCBI taxonomy): Eukaryota > Metazoa > Chordata > Amphibia > Anura > Ranidae > Staurois > Staurois parvus. Next base: position 16,572 of record NW_028321369.1, on the reverse strand, counting down.
ATACTCACAGACGAGGCGTGTATCTAAAAAGCATTTGCATAATGGGGAGGGCTGGAGACCTGAAACTCAGGCCCTTATTCCGGTGAATTTGGGACAGAAAAAAGGGTGTCCTAAATCAAATGCAGTTCTGTGATTTCTGACTGAGATTTTCTGTATTGAGGCTGAATAAAACGGCTATTTTTAGACAGTGAAACAATAATGTATGAATTATTGAGTATACTGTGAAAGTTTAATGAGGAGATGCAATCGTGAATTTAATAGGCCCTTCGCTGCAGATTTTCTGTTCTTGTAAAACTCAGACTGAAATGTTCCAGTACATTATCTATGGGGATATAGCCAAAACCGATGGCCATGGAAATGAAGAAGAGCAACCATAGACGGCAGATGTGCCGCTAAAGTGCCGCTTCGCGGTCAAGTGCTTCCTCCCCTCTTCTCAATGATAGGGCAACGACAATCACATAGACTTCTTTATTGCCCCTAAAATGCCCTGTCCTTGCCAAGGCCACGTGAGGATGGTAAATGAAGCCGTTATAAACCTCCAGTTGGGCTACTTATTTGGTCATAATCTGGAAATACGTCACGCATGATCTGATGTGTTCACATGGCTGTAATAGGAACTATAGGTACCTCCCAACCACCAATGAACTTCATACTTTCAGGGAATATACGAGGGGCAACTGAAAAGTTCTCAGCCTGCCTACCTACCACAGCCTCTCAGCCTACCTTTCATGGGGACCACCATACGGAGGTATGGGTCTCATTGTAAGGCACTCCAAAATCAAAGGTTAAGGCCTCCTGGGGACCACCATACTTTCAGGGAATATACGAGGGGCAACTGAAAAGTTCTTAGCCTACCAATGAAAGGCCTACCTACCACAGCCTCTCAGCCTACCTTTCAGCTCCACACACTTTTGCCACCGGTGCTGCAGGCCCATTATTCCTTTCTTGTAGAACGTTTCATCCTGCAAGGCACTTCAAAGTCAAAGGTTAAGGCTTCATGGGGACCACCATACGGAGGTATGGGTCTCACTGTAAGGCACTCCATAATCAAAGGTTAAGGCTTCATAGGGACCACCATACGGAGGCATGTATCTCACTGTAAGGCACTCCATAATCAAAGGTTAAGGCTTCATAGGGACCACCATACGGAGGCATGTATCTCACTGTAAGGCACTCCATAGTCAAAGGTTAAGGCTTCATGGGGACCACCATACGGAAGTATGGGTCTCACTGTAAGGCACTCCATAATCAAAGGTTAAGGCTTCATAGGGACCACCATACGGAGGCATGTATCTCACTGTAAGGCACTCCATAGTCAAAGGTTAAGGCTTCATGGGGACCACCATACGGAGGTATGGGTCTCACTGTAAGGCACTCCATAATCAAAGGTTAAGACTTCATGGGGACCACCACACGGAGGTATGGGTCTCATTGTAAGGCATTCCAAAATCAAAGGTTAAGGCCTCATGGGGATCACCATAAGGAGATATGGGTTTCACTGCTAGGAACTCCATAGTCAAGGGTCAAAGCTTCATGGGAGCCATCTCCACATGGAGGGGCAATCTGTACACTCAATTCTATATATAGGAGGTGGCTATATGACCTTATTGGAATGTACTGACCACAGTTCTAAGTTAGGTATTACAAGTGCATTATATGGAGGACTGGGAAGCAAGCTCAACCAAGTAGTCCTTTCATGGTGGAGAAACATTTTTGTAGGCTAAAGAACATATATCTCAAAGTATGTGATGGTGCCTCGTTGATTGGTGGACCTGGTGAAAGGTGGATGTTCCTAAAAGACATTATTGAAACACCTTTCCATATCTGTCAGCATCCGCTTTCTATGCGTCTCTCTGCATTTGGTCACATGACACCTCAGAGCCGCAAAGAAAGGTGATGTTGGAAGACTTCCTTCTATCAGACACTATGATAGCAGGTCATGGACTAGGTAGATATATAATGTTCAGCATATGTCAAGGACTGTAGGTCCTGCTCTGACTGATCTTTGCATGGCGAAGTGTCTCCACTCAGGGCCAAAGGCCCAAATGCCCCCCTGTCCCCCAGTCCAGTCTTCCCCTTCTACATTACCATACAACTAATGTTCTCTTCAGCAGATCGAGATTGGCCACCTGTGGTCCTCTAACTAGAATTGGTTGTGCTGGGGTGTCAGCCCCACTATAGCTGTTTGTCTTCTGTTTACCCAAATCTGATACGATGTTGTGCTCCTCAATCTGTTGTTTCTGGTATACAGAACTGTTGTAACATTGTTTCTTTTACTTGTCTATTTTCTAGTGCAAAACTTTGTCTGGGATCTGTGACCACATTATTTCCCTGTCATCCGATTCGCTGGTGTCTCAGTCTGCCCATTTGGAAGTCGTCCATCTCACGAACATCATGCCAAGTGAAGGACTGGTGAGTACTGAGTTATTGGGATGTGTTGGGTCAGTGGTTTTCTCTGGGGGGGGGGGGGGGCAATGGCCAAACAAAATGCAGAGTCACTGCTTTTTAGAGGCACTGTCATTGCATGGGCAAGCTGGCCGTGTATTCAGACGGCCATTGCCATCAAGCATCTGTTGTTGCTCTGATGCATGATGGATCCTGTTGCCTGGTATCCTTTGTTGCAGGACATAGGCAGCCAATGCTGTCTAGAACCTTCATTGCTGGAAAACAGACAGCTATTGCCAGCTACTGTCCTTTGTTGCCGGGACACAGACAACCATTGCTCCTTAGTGTCTTCTGTTGCTAGGATGCAGGCAGCCATCGACACCTTGTGTCTGTTGTTGTTGGGATGCAGGCAGCCATTGCCACCTTGTGTCTTCTGTTGTTAGGATGCAGGCAGCCATTGCCACCTTGTGTCTGTTGTTGTTAGGATGCAGGCAGCCATTGCCACCTTGTGTCTGTTGTTGTTAGGATGCAGGCAGCCATTGCCACCTTGTGTCTTCTGTTGTTAGGATGCAGGCAGCCATTGCCACCTTGTGTCTGTTGTTGTTAGGATGCAGGCAGCCATTGCCACCTTGTGTCTTCTGTTGTTAGGACGCAGGCAGCCATTGCCACCTTGTGTCTGTTGTTGTTAGGACGCAGGCAGCCATTGCCACCTTGTGTCTGTTGTTGTTAGGACGCAGGCAGCCATTGCCATCTTGTGTCTTTTGTTGTTAGGACGCAGGCAGCCATTGCCATCTTGTGTCTTTTGTTGTTAGGACGCAGGCAGCCATTGCCATCTTGTGTCTTTTGTTGTTAGGATGCAGGCAGCCATTGCCATCTTGTGTCTTTTGTTGTTAGGATGCAGGCAGCCATTGCCACCTTGTGTCTGTTGTTAGGATGCAGGCAGCCATTGCCATCTTGTGTCTGTTGTTGTTGGGATGCAGGCAGCCATTGCCACCTTGTGTCTTTTGTTGTTAGGATGCAGGCAGCCATTGCCATCTTGTGTCTTTTGTTGTTAGGATGCAGGCAGCCATTGCCACCTTGTGTCTTTTGTTGTTAGGACGCAGGCAGCCATTGCCACCTTGTGTCTTTTGTTGTTAGGATGCAGGCAGCCATTGCCACCTTGTGTCTGTTGTTGTTAGGATGCAGGCAGCCATTGCCATCTTGTGTCTTTTGTTGTTAGGATGCAGGCAGCCATTGCCATCTTGTGTCTTTTGTTGTTAGGATGCAGGCAGCCATTGCCACCTTGTGTCTTCTGTTGTTAGGATGCAGGCAGCCATTGCCACCTTGTGTCTGTTGTTGTTAGGATGCAGGCAGCCATTGCCACCTTGTGTCTTCTGTTGTTAGGACGCAGGCAGCCATTGCCACCTTGTGTCTGTTGTTGTTAGGACGCAGGCAGCCATTGCCACCTTGTGTCTGTTGTTGTTAGGACGCAGGCAGCCATTGCCATCTTGTGTCTTTTGTTGTTAGGACGCAGGCAGCCATTGCCATCTTGTGTCTTTTGTTGTTAGGACGCAGGCAGCCATTGCCATCTTGTGTCTTTTGTTGTTAGGATGCAGGCAGCCATTGCCATCTTGTGTCTTTTGTTGTTAGGATGCAGGCAGCCATTGCCACCTTGTGTCTGTTGTTAGGATGCAGGCAGCCATTGCCATCTTGTGTCTGTTGTTGTTGGGATGCAGGCAGCCATTGCCACCTTGTGTCTTTTGTTGTTAGGATGCAGGCAGCCATTGCCACCTTGTGTCTTTTGTTGTTAGGATGCAGGCAGCCATTGCCACCTTGTGTCTGTTGTTAGGATGCAGGCAGCCATTGCCATCTTGTGTCTGTTGTTGTTAGGATGCAGGCAGCCATTGCCATCTTGTGTCTTTTGTTGTTAGGATGCAGGCAGCCATTGCCACCTTGTGTCTGTTGTTGTTAGGATGCAGGCAGCCATTGCCACCTTGTGTCTGTTGTTGTTAGGATGCAGGCAGCCATTGCCATCTTGTGTCTGTTGTTGTTAGGATGCAGGCAGCCATTGCCATCTTGTGTCTGTTGTTGTTGGGATGCAGGCAGCCATTGCCACCTTGTGTCTTTTGTTGTTAGGATGCAGGCAGCCATTGCCATCTTGTGTCTTTTGTTGTTAGGATGCAGGCAGCCATTGCCACCTTGTGTCTTTTGTTGTTAGGATGCAGGCAGCCATTGCCATCTTGTGTCTTTTGTTGTTAGGATGCAGGCAGCCATTGCCACCTTGTGTCTGTTGTTAGGATGCAGGCAGCCATTGCCATCTTGTGTCTGTTGTTGTTAGGATGCAGGCAGCCATTGCCATCTTGTGTCTGTTGTTGTTAGGATGCAGGCAGCCATTGCCACGTATCAGCCTTTACATCCTGGATGCAGGTAGCTATCGCTGCCTTGCACCCTTCCTTTCTAGGAGGCCAGTGGCTCTTGTACGCCAATAGAGTACACATGAAAATGTTTTCACAAACGTTTCCCCGTGTCCATTGGAAGACATGGTCCATACACAGGGTGGATTTGAGTTAAATTCTAGTTTTCTACATAAAGACTAATTCTTGCCGGTATAACTTTAATATACAAGTAGATGAAGATTTTTAGAATAACAACTTTTCATATTAGTTTTTTTATCCCCAGTTTAATAGGTTAATCATTCATATTTGGACAACTTTTCTGTTGTACTGAGGAAGGAGAAAAATAATCATTACCTTAATAATAACAATTTAAATAGATTTATTCAACTGAAACAATAACATTCCAGCATCTGTTCTTTGCTTAAACATCCATGTTTGGTAACTAATTTGGCTAAACAAAATATATATATTTTAAGAAACTTAGACTGTCAGCCCCTCCCTCCTCGCACTGTCGGCCCCTTCCTCCTCGCACTGTCGGCCCCTCCCTCCTCGCACTGTCGGCCCCTCCCTCCTCGCACTGTCAGCCCCTCCCTCCTCGCACTGTCGTCCCCTCCCTCCTCGCACTGTCGGCCCCTCCCTCCTCGCACTGTCGGCCCTTTCCTCCTCGCACTGTCGGCCCCTTCCTCCTCGCACTGTCGGCCCTTTCCTCCTCGCACTGTCGGCCCCTTCCTCCTCGCACTGTCGGCCCCTTCCTCCTCGCACTGTCGGCCCCTCCCTCCTCGCACTGTCGGCCCCTCCCTCCTCGCACTGTCGGCCCCTCCCTCCTCGCACTGCCCGCCCCTCCCTCCTCGCACTGTCGTCCCCTCCCTCCTCGCACTGTCGGCCCCTCCCTCCTCGCACTGTCGGCCCTTTCCTCCTCGCACTGTCGGCTCCTCCCTCCTCGCACTGTCGGCCCCTCCCTCCTCGCACTGTCGGCCCCTCCCTCCTCGCACTGTCGGCCCCTCCCTCCTCGCACTGTCGGCCCCTCCCTCCTCGCACTGTCGGCCCCTCCCTTCTCGCACTGTCGGCCCCTCCCTCCTCGCACTGTCGGCCCCTCCCTCCTCGCACTGTCGGCCCCTCCCTCCTCGCACTGTCGGCCCCTCCCTCCTCGCACTGTCGGCCCCTCCCTCCTCGCACTGTCGTCCCCTCCCTCCTCGCACTGTCGGCCCCTCCCTCCTCGCACTGTCGGCCCCTCCCTCCTCGCACTGTCGGCCCCTTCCTCCTCGCACTGTCGGCCCCTCCCTCCTCGCACTATCAGCCCCTTCCTCCTCGCACTGTCGGCCCCTCCCTCCTCGCACTGTCGGCCCCTCCCTCCTCGCACTGTCGGCCCCTCCCTCCTCGCACTGTCAGCCCCTTCCTCCTCACACTTAGTTTCACTTTCTTCTTGCGCAGATCTATTCCACTCCAAACAATCAGAAACATATTGTTTCTATTCTATTCACTGAACTTCTTGCACCTTGGCACTGAAGGGGCTGATTCTGTATTCATAGGTGTGTAGAAGTTAGGATGAAGGTCTTTTTCTTACCTCTGTTCATGTTATAACATTTTTGCTGTGAAGAGTCCTGTGATCTCCGCTGAGTCACATTCAGTTTTGAGAACTGCAAAAGTAAACAGAACATCTGTGATAATATCTTGTAGGCAGAGAAACTGCCCAATAATCCTACAGACACCTCTGGAGAGCGACATTGTGAATGGATTCATGGAATTTATTTACCAAACATATACAGCCTCATTCTACATAATTAAAAAACTAATCGTTATTTCATGATGGAATAACCTTTGGATGGTAATATATTTTCCTCAAAAAGCATTTTATTTAAAAAAAATCTGATTTAAATAAAAAAAATCAGATTTTTTAGATTTTTCTTTTAAAAATCATTGATTTTTATCCACCCTGTCCATACATAGGACCATTTTGATTGTACAGATCTGAACGCAGCAGGTTTACTGTCAGCTGTTGTCATTGGGCAGATCAAACCCTACACCTGCGTTCAGATCAGGAAAGCGAGAGGAATCCGAGGAACTGAGCGGCTTAAAGGGCGTAAAAAAGAGGCGAGTGAGGCAAATCTCCCTCTCAGTGATGCTGGAAGTCTCCACCGAGGTCTCACATAAAAAGCCAAAGTAATTCATACCCCAAATACCCACATGGAAGAAAATATCTGAAATATATTTTAAAAATATTATTCCCGAATACACTGACATACACATGAAATACTCTTTTTTTTTTGCCCATATACAATATATTTATATAGAATATTTTATAAATATATGTAAAATATATTTAGCATTTCAACATACAGTATATACATTGAAATATATTTTGAAATATATTGAATACGGCCAAAATTGTAGTGTGTATATATATATATATATATATATATAGTAATATATGTCAATATATTAGGGAAGAATCGTTTTACCCCCTCCCCCCAGGCCATTTTTCAGGTTGCAGCGCTCTCACACTTTGAATGACAATTGCGCGGTCATACAACATTGTACCCAAACTAAAATTTTATCATTTTCTTCACACAATTAGCGCGTTCTTTTGGTGGTATTTAATCACCGCTGGGGTTTTTATTTTTTGCTAAATTAACAAAAAAAAGACCAAAAATTTTGAATAAAAAAAACACGTTTTTCTTTTTTTCTGTTATAAAACTTTACAAATAAATAATTGTTCTTCATAAATTTAGGCCGAGATGTATTCTGCTACATGTCTTTGGTGAAAATAACCCAAATTAGTATTTATGATTTAGTTTGTAGGAAAGTTACAGAGTTCAAAAACTATGGTATAGATCTGAAAATTGATCAATCCTGAAGTACTGACGGCAAATCTAATTATTAGAGATGAGCGAATCGAACCAGGCGAACCGGAATTCGATACGAATTTCAGGAAAAATTCGATTCGCGTCGAATCCGAATATTTGCCTACTTCGGGTGCGCGAATCGGATTTTTCCCGATCAGCCGGCAAAAGTGTCCCTGCAGAGAGCTCCGCTATTTCTGACAGTTCTCTGACAGTTCCTTCACATGTACAGCGGTTGAAACATTGTATCTATTTGTTTCCATTTAGGATACAGATGTTTTTATTCGGAAACAGATGTTTCAACCACTGTACATGTGAAGGAGCTGTCAGAGAACTGTCAGAAATAGAGGAACTCTGCAGATACACTTTTTGCCGGTTTGGAATTCTTATTTTCATCCTACTTCTTCTTTCTCTTCTTCATCCTCATCCTCAGAAGAAGAGGATGAGGATGAAGAAGAAGAAGAAGTAGGATGAAAATAAGAATAATTCCAAGCCGGCAAAAAGTGTATCTGCAGAGCTCCTCTAAGTGTATCTGCAGAATAGAGGAGCTCTGCAGATACACTTTTTGCCGGCTTGGAATTAATCTTATTTTCATCCTACTTCTTCTTCTTCATCCTCATCCTCAGAAGAAGAAGAAGAGGATGAGGATGAGGATGAAGAAGAAGAAGTAGGATGAAAATAAGAATAATTCCAAGCCGGCAAAAAGTGTATCTGCAGAGCTCCGCTAAGTGTATCTGCAGAGCTCCGCTATTTCTGACAGTTCTGTGACATTCACTCCATACAGCGGTTGAAACATTGTATCTATTTGTTTCCATAAATGGATCCATTTATGGAAACAAATAGATACAATGTTTCAACCGCTGTATGGAGTGAATGTCACAGAACTGTCAGAAATAGCCTAGGAAATAGCGGAGCTCTGCAGATACACTTTTTGCCGGCTTGGAATTCTCCTTCTTCTCATCCTTCTTCTTCTTCTCATCCTTCTTCTTCTTCTCATCCTTCTTCTTCTTCTCATCCTTCTCCTTCTTCTCATCCTTCTCCTTCTTCTCATCCTTCTCCTTCTTCTCATCCTTCTCCTTCTTCTTCTTCTCATCCTTCTCCTTCTTCTTCTTCTCATCCTTCTCCTTCTTCTCATCCTTCTTCTCATCCTTCTCCTTCTTCTCATCCTTCTTCTCATCCTTCTCCTTCTTCTCATCCTTCTCCTTCTTCTCATCCTTCTCCTTCTCCTTCTTCTCATCCTTCTCCTTCTTCTCATCCTTCTCCTTCTCCTTCTTCTCATCCTTCTCCATCTTCTCATCCTTCTCCTTCTCCATCTTCTCATCCTTCTCCTTCTCCTTCTTCTCATCCTTCTCCTTCTCCTCCTTCTCCTTCTTCTCATCCTTCTCCTTCTTCTCATCCTTCTCCTTCTCCTTCTTCTCATCCTTCTCCATCTTCTCATCCTTCTCCTTCTCCTTCTTCTCATCCTTCTCCTTCTCCTTCTCCTTCTCCTTCTCCTCCTTCTCCTTCTCCTTCTCCTTCTCCTTCTTCTCATCCTTCTCCTTCTTCTCATCCTTCTCCTTCTTCTCATCCTTCTCCTTCTTCTCATCCTTCTCCTTCTCCTTCCTCATCTCCAAGGGCATTTAAATTAAAGGTACAGTGTTCTGCACTAATTTAAAGGCTCTCTGAAGCCTAGAAACCCTTTTTATAAGTTAACTTCGTAGCGAATAAATTCGCATCGAATCAAATTTCTTCCTGAAATTCGGCGAATCAGCCGAATCGAATTTTTGAATAATTCGCTCATCTCTACTAATTATCTAATTTCTTGAGGTCCAAGAATGTCAGAACAGTACAGATATCCCCCAAATGTCAGGACGGTACAGATATCCCCCAAATGTCAGGACGGTACAGATATCCCCCAAATGTCAGGACGGTACAGATATCCCCCAAATGTCAGGACGGTACAGATATCCCCCAAATGTCAGGACGGTACAGATATCCTCCAAATGTCAGGACGGTACAGATATCCCCCAAATGTCAGGACGGTACAGATATCCCCCAAATGTCAGGACGGTACAGATATCCCCCAAATGTCAGAACGGTACAGATATCCCCCAAATGTCAGGACGGTACAGATATCCCCCAAATGTCAGGACGGTACAGATATCCCCCAAATGTCAGGACGGTACAGATATCCCCCAAATGTCAGAACGGTACAGATATCCCCCAAATGTCAGGACGGTACAGATATCCCCCAAATGTCAGGACGGTACAGATATCCCCCAAATGTCAGGACGGTACAGATATCCCCCAAATGTCAGGACGGTACAGATATCCCCCAAATGTCAGGACGGTACAGATATCCCCCAAATGTCAGGACGGTACAGATATCCCCCAAATGTCAGGACGGTACAGATATCCCCCAAATGTCAGGACGGTACAGATATCCCCCAAATGTCAGGACGGTACAGATATCCCCCAAATGTCAGGACAGTACAGATATCCCCCAAATGTCAGGACGGTACAGATATCCCCCAAATGTCAGGACGGTACAGATATCCCCCCAAATGTCAGGACGGTACAGATATCCCCCAAATGTCAGGACGGTACAGATATCCCCCAAATGTCAGGACAGTACAGATATCCCCCAAATGTCAGGACGGTACAGATATCCCCCAAATGTCAGGACGGTACAGATATCCCCCAAATGTCAGGACGGTACAGATATCCCCCAAATGTCAGGACGGTACAGATATCCCCCAAATGTCAGGACAGGACAGATATCCCCCAAATGTCAGGACGGTACATATATCCCCCAAATGCCCCTTTTTGCAAAGTAGACAGTCTGACGTATTTCATAAGAGGCATGGCGAGATTTTGTAATTTTTTTGTCATAATTTTTCGGAAAATGAAGAAATTAAAAAAATTATTTTCACTATTTTTTTACATCCTGTCACCAGTGCAGTACAGCGTCATCATATTTTATTATTTTTTACTTATTACATTTTTTTCTCTTTTTTTTAAGATTTTTTTTTCATATGACCAAAGTAGTATACCATAGTAACATTGTACTACTTTGGGGAAGTGATCAGTATTTTTCTTTTTTTTTTTACACAATTTGCTTACAGCAAAGAATTACTTTGCTACAAGCAAGCATTTACCTGAATGACATCGATTCATTCAGGGCTTTTTTTTTGTGATTAGTTGTGATTTGGCCACGGCTAATCACATGACACAGCTGGGCTGTGATTGGCCCAGCTTGTGCATGTGATCGCTGTGACCATTCACAGCTAGACACACTTGTATACAATGGATGGCATGAAAGGAAGCCATCCATTGCATACAACTGTCATGTGACCTGCTGTGATTGGTCACCGCAGGTCACATGGTACTGGCAACGGGGCCGGTACACAGATCTGTCATCGGTCGTGTCCGAGGTGCACGGCCGGTGACAGTTCGCGCCGCTGCATGGTCCTGCGGGCATGCGCAATGCGTGCTCCGAAAAGGATGGGGTTTGGCATCCACCCGGAGGGACGAGGTGTTCGCCCGGCCACCATCTGGCTATAGGCAACTGGGTAAAATATATTTTTCTTCCATGTGGTTAGGCCCAAATCTAATGGCAAGCAGGCCTAAATAGGCCCAAACCCAATGGCAAACATCCATGCTCCATGCGAAAATCAGAAACAGTGATGGTTTTTTTTGTGTACTTTAAGGAAAGTTCCACCTTCTTCATTGAAAATAACGGATATATATTGAAATATATTTTGAAATATATTGAATACGGCCAAAATTGTAGTATTTCAAATATATGTCAATATATTAGGGAAGAATGTTTTTTAAATATATTTTTCTTCCATAAGGATAGGCCCAAATCTAATGGCAAACATCCGTGATGGGTTTTTTTGGCGTACTTTAAGGAAAGTTCCACCCTCTTCATGGAAAAGAACGGATTGCGCCGGCTTTAGGGTCTTATAAATGATCTGCAAAGTTTTCAGCAAAATTCTGGTGAAAATCAGAGCGATCGCCCAGAGACGCTTTATAAATAACTGAAACGTTGCCGATCGATATTCCCCGGGAAGAAACGTCGAATCGTCCATTTCAGCCTCCCACAAAGAGGTCTCTTATTAGATTCCCGCTCCCCTGCCAAGCCGAAATGGAAGAATCATTTTCCTGTTGGCATTTTTTTTTTTTTCCAAACCGCAAACTGCACAAATGCAAAATATTGATTTTAAAATTGCAAATGAAGTCAGAGCTTCCCGGCTTCTCTTTGTAATTATGCGGCGGTAATTCGGCGCCGTCCTTTTAAAGCCGCGGCTAATTATTTTGATCTTTTAATCTATATTGCAATTAAAAGTCATAAAAAGGAGATCTTGCTCTGCGTTTGTCTGTCATAAACTTGTCTGTCCCTCGGCGGGCGTTCCGTGTGACCGATGATGGGAAATCGATCGGCCTTCCCGTGAAATTCACAGACCCCAATCCTGGAAGATCCGGGACGGATACAATATCGGCCAATTATCAGCCAGGAACAGGGGCGGACTGACCATTTGGAAACTCGGGCACTGCCCGAGGACCTGGGGTCAGTAGGGGGCCCCATGAGATGCCCCTGGTACCTTTTTCATAGGCTTTTTTGAGTTTGGGCAAGTACACAGGGTCCCCATGATCCCCTATTGTCCGGGGGCCCCATGATCCCCTATTGCCCCATGAGCTGTCAGTCCGCCCATGGCCAGGAATATGATCTTATGGTATGGCCGTGCCGTCGTGGGATGCTTGAAGGTCGAAAACTTCTTTCCTAAATCTTTTCACCGCGTTGTAAGCCGGGACAGTTTGGGGACGATAGTCATATAGGACCTCCAGGACCAGCTGGTGGACTCCAAATGGGAAAGAATTTTCTGACTTTACATACAGTGCAGGAAATGCGTATTCACTCCCCTGCTGATGCTGAATGTTCGCCCCTCACACAGAAACGATCGGTCTAACAATGGAATGTTCCCCCCTCACACAGAAACGATCGGTCTAACAATGGAATGTTCGCCCCTCACACAGAAACGATCGGTCTAACAATGGAATGTTCGCCCCTCACACAGAAATGATCGGTCTAACAATGGAATGTTCCCCCTCACACAGAAACGATCGGTCTAACAATGGAATGTTCGCCCCTCACACAGAAACGATCGGTCTAACAATGGAATGTTTGCCCCTCACACAGAAATGATCGGTCTAACAATGGAATGTTCGCCCCTCACACAGAAACGATCGGTCTAACAATGGAATGTTCGGTGTAACACTGAGAGACAGAATACAACAACAAATTCAGCAGAAATGCATCTAACAAATGATGACGGATCTGCATGTTCATGAGGGAAAGAAGGATTTGATCCCCTTCACAAAACATGACTTAGTACTTGGTGGCCAATCCCTTGTTGGCAATCACAGAGGTCAGATGTTTCCTGGAGTTGGCCCCCAGGTTCGCACACATCTCAGGAGGGATTTTGGCCCACTCCTCTTGGCAGATCCTCTCCAAGTCATTAAGGTTTGGTGGCTGACGTTTGGCAACTCGAACTTTCAGCTCCTCCACAGATTTTCCATCGGATGAAGGTGTGGAGACTGGCTAGGCCACTCCAGGACCTTAATGTGCTTCTTCTTGAGCCGCTCCTTTGTTGCCTTGGCCGTGTGTTTTGGGTCATTGTCATGCTGGAACACCCATCCACCACCCATTTTCAATGCCCTGGCTGAGGGAAGAAGGTTCTCACCCAAGATTTGAGGGTACATTGCCCCGTCCATCGTCCCTTTGATGCGGTGCAGTTGTCCTGTCCCCTTAGCAGAAAAACACCCCCAAAGCAGAATGTTTCCACCACCATTTTTCACAGTTGGGATGGTGTTCTTGGGGTCATAGGCAGCATTCCTCCTCCTCCAAACACGGCGAGTTGAGTTGATGCCAAAGAGCTGGATTTTGGTCTCATCTGACCACAACACTTCCACCAGTCCTCCTCTGCATCATTCAGATGTTCAGTGGCAGACTTCAGACGGGCCTGGACATGGGCTTTCTTGAGCAGAGGGACCGTGCGGGCACTGCAGGATTTCAGTCCTTGTCGGCGTAGTGTGTTACCAATTGTTTTCTTGGTGACTGTGGTCCCAGCTGGTAGCCCAGTCCAGCCTTGTGTAGGTCTACCATCTTGTCCCTGACATCCTTGGACAGCTCTTTGGTCTTTGCCATGGTGGAGAGTTTGGAATCTGATGGTTTGATGGCTCCTGTGGACAGGTGTCTTTTATACAGGTAACACAATGAGATTAGCAGCACTCCCTTTAAGAGACTGCTTCTAATCTCAGCTTGTTACCTGTATGAGAGACACCTGGGAGCCAGAAATCCTGCTGAATGATAGGGGATCAAATCCTTCTTTCCCTCATGAACATGCAGATCCGTCATCATTTGTTAGACGCATTTCTGCTGAATTTGTTGTTGTATTCTGTCTCTCAGTGTTACACCGAACATTCCATTGTTAGACCGATCATTTCTGTGTGAGGGGCGAACATTCCATTGTTAGACCGATCATTTCTGTGTGAGGGGCAAACATTCAGCATCAGCAGGGGGGCAAATACACATTTCCTTCACTGTATGTTAAAGATTATACAAACCCAAGAACAGAGATGGAATACATTTCTGCTTGGCAGTCTTTAGGTGTGGTGGCTGCATTAGTTTTCTTTTCTCAGGCAAGGTATGTCAGCACAAAAAAAAAATATTATGGGTTGATCCTGCCAGAAATCCAGTGTTCCTCCAGTGTAATGAAGATGAAGAGAAAGTGGAGGTTTTCTGTAGTCCAAATCAGGAGAGCAGAGAAGGGTGACAACGCTGCTCCTTCATTGATACATTTCAGTCAGTGAGTGTTGTCACCCTCGTACAGGGGTCCTCAAACCTTCTAAGCAAAGGGCCAGTTTACTGTCCTTCAGGTTTTAGGGGGACCGGTCCATGGCCAGTGGGAGTGCAAAATGGGCTCCATCAGTGGGCGGGAACAATGACCCATCGTTGGTTCTAATGAAGGGAATAATGCCCCATTGTTGGCGCTGCCAATCTCTGCCTCCTCTAGTCATTCCTCTCCTCACCTTCCCCTGACAATCTCACTCCTCTCCTCCCCCAGCATCTCTATCAGTCCCCTGCCCTCCGCCACGTCTCCTCCTCTCCTCTCCAGGTGTCTGTATTTAGTCCCCTTAGCTCCTTCTCCCCACATCCAGATCCCAATCTCATTCCTTTCCTCTCCCCCTCCCTCTTTCTTCTCCCTCTCTCTCCACCCCCCCCCCCCCCTTTTCCTCTCCCTCTCCATCTACTTCTCCATCTCCTCTCCCTCTCCTTCTCCTCTCCTCTCCTCTCTTCTCCATCTCCTCTCCTCTCCTCTCCTCCCCTCTCCTCTCCCTCTCCTCTCCCTCTCCTCCCCCTCTCCCTCTCCTCTCCCTCTCCTCCTCTCCCTCTCCTCTCCCTCTCCTCTCCCTCTCCTCTCCCTCTCCTCTCCCTCTCCTCCCCCTCTCCTCTCCCTCTTCCTCTCCCTCTCCTCTCCTCTCCCTCTCCATTAAATTCATAAACTGAAGTACGCCTGTAATACCAAATAAGCACAATAGCCCCAAATACATCCTCTCCCCTCCTCTGCTCCTCCTCTCCTCTCCTCTCCTCTCCACTCCTCTCCTCTCCCCTGCTCTCCTCTCCACTCCTCTCCTCCTCTCCCTCCTCTCCTCTCCACTCCTCTCCTCTCCACTCCTCTCCTCCCCTCCTCTCCACTCCTCTCCTCTCCCCTCCTCTCCTCCGCTCTCCTCTCCTCCTCTCCTCTCCCCTCCTCTCCTCTCCCCTCCTCTCCTCTCCACTCCTCTCCTCCCCTCCTCTCCTCTCCTCCACTCTCCTCCTCTCCTCCACTCTCCTCCTCTCCTCTCCTCTCCACTCCCCTCCTCTCCCCTCCTCTCCTCTCCACTCCTCTCCTCCCCTCCTCTCCTCTCCTCCGCTCTCCTCTCCTCCTCTCCTCCACTCTCCTCCTCTCCTCTCCTCTCCACTCCCCTCCTCTCCCCTCCTCTCCTCTCCACTCCTCTCCTCCGCTCCTCTCCTCTCCATTAAATTTGTAAACTGAGGTACACCTGTAATACCATATAAATAAAATGGCCCCAAATTCGTCCTCTCAAGTTCCCGGCTTTCTTTGCTCCCTTACTGCATGCTCACGGTGGGCCCGCTGTGTCCGGGGGGTGGGGGGGTCTGATGCGCATGCCCCGTTCCCCGCCATACATAAAGGGGCCCGGGGCCCCCATGATGTTGCAGTCCCTGCCGTCACTGATCATGAAACGTTGATGGCGGCTCCGCAGGGACGCAGGAATATCTGTTCTAGTTAGTGAATGCAGTGCGTAGCGGGGCCCGGCGTCTGGATGGTGAGCGCCTCGGGGCCCCACAGCAACATAACACCGGATGATGGAGCCGTCCGCATAGTGATGGAGCCGTCCGCATAGTGATGGAGCCGTCCGCGTGGTGATGGAGCCGTCCGCGTGGTGATGGAGCCGTCCGCGTGGTGATGGAGCCGTCCGCATAGTGATGGAGCCGTCCGCATAGTGATGGAGGCTGCTGGGGAGCTCAGGATTCCAAAGGTGACGAGATAAAACGACTTCACTAACAATCTCATAATAACACCCACCTGGGTGCAGCCGCCAGCCAATCCCCCACTTCTCGGGAATTTCACCTTCGCCAAGGCAAAGTGTTCTTCAGATCTAATCCTTTACAGCCACCAAGGAAATCAATCCACGTTGTGGTCACCAAGTACCTTTGCAAACCCAGATATTACCTTGTAAAAGTAGCAGTGACATCAGCTGTGGGAGGGAACCATCACGTCATCACTGAGCTCCATTCATTGACATTGCCTGGACTAGGATGAGGTCATCAGTCTGCTGCAGGCAGGAGGAGGCATTTCCTCAGTCCCCTCCCCCAGTGATCAGACTGTACATTGTAACTTTGTAGAAGGAGGAGGAGTCATTTC
>NW_028321368.1:0-34909 GCF_062004578.1 Staurois parvus | reverse complement strand
CGGAATGTTCTAGAACAGGACTGAGGCCCCGAGGACGGCGCCCCCCCCCCCCCCCCCGCCTCTGCCAGGATCTCATTAGCAGGCAGCAAATCTCATTAGGGGGTCCCAGAACACTCCAGGAAGTCATTATCCCCCGGAGTCCCTGCGCCAGAACCCTCCATGGATGTCACAATGAGGACCCGTGTCATAAATATAACCCCCCCCCCCCCCAGGGGACAGGGACCAGGACAAAGCCGCCTATTCAGGGGCCCCGGCCGCATTCGTCTGCTGAATACAGGTTTGGGAATTGGGAGTCGCTGGCGGCGGCTGGTGGGACTTTCTATAAAGGACTCCATGTTCCTGGATGAAGAGCTGACAATTGCTGTTCATCCTTAAAGGGCCAATCCACTCCGAATGGCGAGGAAATGAAAGGAGGGGCCTGTGAGGGGCAAAGTGACCACATCCTGCCCCCCCTTAGCGCTTCTAGGGTCCGCGTCTGTACATCCAGGGGCGTGGCCTGTTCTGTTTGCCTGCCCCGACCCCTGACCCCTGACCCCCGCCTGGACACTGACTACTCTCTGCCTGCTACTTGCCATCATTGGTTTCAGGCACTATTCCCCCCACTGACACCAATGATGGGGCACTATTCCTCCCACTGACACCAATGATGGGGCACTATTCCTCCCACTGACACCAATGATGGGGCACTATTCCTCCCACTGACACCAATGATGGGGTACTATTCCTCCTACTGACACCAATGATGGGGCACTATTCCTCCCACTGACACCAATGATGGGGCACTATTCCTTCCACTGACACCAATGATGGGGCACTATTCCTCCTACTGACACCAATGATGGGGCACTATTCCTCCCACTGACACCAATGATGGGGCACTATTCCTTCCACTGACACCAATGATGGGGTACTATTCCTCCTACTGACACCAATGATGGGGTACTATTCCTCCCACTGACACCAATGATGGGACACTATTCCTCCCACTGACACCAATGATGGGGAACTATTCCTCCCACTGACACCAATGATGGGGCACTATTCCTCCCACTGACACCAATGATGGGGCACTATTCCTCCCACTGACACCAATGATGGGGCACTATTCCTCCTACTGACACCAATGATGGGGCACTATTCCTCCCACTGACACCAATGATGGGGCACTATTCCTTCCACTGACACCAATGATGGGGTACTATTCCTCCCACTGACACCAATGATGGGGCACTATTCCTCCTACTGACACCAATGATGGGGCACTATTCCTCCCACTGACACCAATGATGGGGCACTATTCCTTCCACTGACACCAATGATGGGGTACTATTCCTCCTACTGACACCAATGATGGGGCACTATTCCTCCTACTGACACCAATGATGGGGTACTATTCCTCCTACTGACACCAATGATGGGACACTATTCCTCCCACTGACACCAATGATGGGGCACTATTCCTTCCACTGACACCAATGATGGGGTACTATTCCTCCTACTGACACCAATGATGGGGCACTATTCCTCCTACTGACACCAATGATGGGGTACTATTCCTCCTACTGACACCAATGATGGGACACTATTCCTCCCACTGACACCAATGATGGGGCACTATTCCTTCCACTGACACCAATGATGGGGTACTATTCCTCCTACTGACACCAATGATGGGACACTATTCCTCCCACTGATACCAATGATGGGGCACTATTCCTCCCACTGACACCAATGATGGGGCACTATTCCTTCCACTGACACCAATGATGGGGTACTATTCCTCCTACTGACACCAATGATGGGACACTATTCCTTCCACTGACACCAATGATGGGGCACTATTCCCCCCACTGACACCAATGATGGGGCACTATTCCTCCCACTGACACCAATGATGGGGCACTATTCCTCCCACTGACACCAATGATGGGGCACTATTCCTCCCACTGACACCAATGATGGGGTACTATTCCTCCTACTGACACCAATGATGGGGCACTATTCCTCCCACTGACACCAATGATGGGGCACTATTCCTTCCACTGACACCAATGATGGGGCACTATTCCTTCCACTGACACCAATGATGGGGTACTATTCCTCCTACTGACACCAATGATGGGGCACTATTCCTCCCACTGACACCAATGATGGGGCACTATTCCTTCCACTGACACCAATGATGGGGTACTATTCCTCCTACTGACACCAATGATGGGGTACTATTCCTCCCACTGACACCAATGATGGGACACTATTCCTCCCACTGACACCAATGATGGGGAACTATTCCTCCCACTGACACCAATGATGGGGCACTATTCCTCCCACTGACACCAATGATGGGGCACTATTCCTTCCACTGACACCAATGATGGGGTACTATTCCTCCCACTGACACCAATGATGGGGCACTATTCCTCCTACTGACACCAATGATGGGGCACTATTCCTCCCACTGACACCAATGATGGGGCACTATTCCTTCCACTGACACCAATGATGGGGTACTATTCCTCCTACTGACACCAATGATGGGGCACTATTCCTCCTACTGACACCAATGATGGGGTACTATTCCTCCTACTGACACCAATGATGGGACACTATTCCTCCCACTGACACCAATGATGGGGCACTATTCCTTCCACTGACACCAATGATGGGGTACTATTCCTCCTACTGACACCAATGATGGGACACTATTCCTCCCACTGATACCAATGATGGGGCACTATTCCTCCCACTGACACCAATGATGGGGCACTATTCCTTCCACTGACACCAATGATGGGGTACTATTCCTCCTACTGACACCAATGATGGGACACTATTCCTTCCACTGACACCAATGATGGGGCACTATTCCTTCCACTGACACCAATGATGGGGTACTATTCCTCCTACTGACACCAATGATGGGGCACTATTCCTCCCACTGACACCAATGATGGGGCACTATTCCTTCCACTGACACCAATGATGGGGTACTATTCCTCCTACTGACACCAATGATGGGGTACTATTCCTCCCACTGACACCAATGATGGGACACTATTCCTCCCACTGACACCAATGATGGGGAACTATTCCTCCCACTGACACCAATGATGGGGCACTATTCCTCCCACTGACACCAATGATGGGGCACTATTCCTCCCACTGACACCAATGATGGGGCACTATTCCTCCTACTGACACCAATGATGGGGCACTATTCCTCCCACTGACACCAATGATGGGGCACTATTCCTTCCACTGACACCAATGATGGGGTACTATTCCTCCCACTGACACCAATGATGGGGCACTATTCCTCCTACTGACACCAATGATGGGGCACTATTCCTCCCACTGACACCAATGATGGGGCACTATTCCTTCCACTGACACCAATGATGGGGTACTATTCCTCCTACTGACACCAATGATGGGGCACTATTCCTCCTACTGACACCAATGATGGGGTACTATTCCTCCTACTGACACCAATGATGGGACACTATTCCTCCCACTGATACCAATGATGGGGCACTATTCCTTCCACTGACACCAATGATGGGGTACTATTCCTCCTACTGACACCAATGATGGGACACTATTCCTTCCACTGACACCAATGATGGGGCACTATTCCTTCCACTGACACCAATGATGGGGTACTATTCCTCCTACTGACACCAATGATGGGGCACTATTCCTCCCACTGACACCAATGATGGGGCACTATTCCTCCTACTGACACCAATGATGGGGCACTATTCCTTCCACTGACACCAATGATGGGACACTATTCCTTCCACTGACACCAATGATGGGGCACTATTCCTTCCACTGACACCAATGATGGGGTACTATTCCTCCTACTGACACCAATGATGGGGCACTATTCCTCCCACTGACACCAATGATGGGGCACTATTCCTCCTACTGACACCAATGATGGGGCACTATTCCTCCTACTGACACCAATGATGGGGCACTATTCCTCCTACTGACACCAATGATGGGGCACTATTCCCCCCACTGACACCAATGATGGGGCACTATTCCTCCCACTGACACCAATGATGGGGCACTATTCCCCCCACTGACACCAATGATGGGGCACTATTCCTCCCACTGACACCAATGATGGGGCACTATTCCTCCCACTGACACCAATGATGGGGCGCTATTCCTCCCACTGACACCAATGATGGGACACTATTCCTCCCACTGATACTAATGATGGGGCACTATTCCTCCCACTGACACCAATGATGGGGCACTATTCCTCCCACTGACACCAATGATGGGGCACTATTCCTCCCACTGACACCAATGATGGGGCACTATTCCTCCCACTGACACCAATGATGGGGCACTATTCCTCCCACTGACACCAATGATGGGGCGCTATTCCTCCCACTGACACCAATGATGGGACACTATTCCTCCCACTGATACTAATGATGGGGCACTATTCCTCCCACTGACACCAATGATGGGGCACTATTCCTCCCACTGACACCAATGATGGGGCACTATTCCTTCCACTGATACTAATGATGGGGCACTATTCCTCCCACTGACACCAATGATGGGGCACTATTCCTCCCACTGACACCAATGATGGGACACTATTCCTCCCACTGACACCAATGATGGGGCACTATTCCTTCCACTGACACCAATGATGGGGCACTATTCCTCCCACTGATACCAATGATGGGGCACTATTCCTCCCACTGACACCAATGATGGGGCACTATTCCTCCCACTGACACCAATGATGGGGCACTATTCCCCCATTGACACCAATGATGGGGCACTATTCCTCCCACTGACACCAATGATGGGGCACTATTCCTCCCACTGACACCAGTGATGGGACACTATTCCTCCCACTGACACCGATGATGGGGCACTATTCCTCCCACTGACACCAATGATGGGGCACTATTCCCCCACTGACACCAATGATGGGGCACTATTCCTCCCACTGACACCAATGATGGGGCACTATTCCTCCCACTGACACCAATGATGGGGCACTATTCCTCCCACTGACACCAATGATGGGGCACTATTCCCCCACTGACACCAATGATGGGGCACTATTCCTCCCACTGACACCAATGATGGGGCACTATTCCTCCCACTGACACCAATGATGGGGTACTATTCCTCCCACTGACACCAATGATGGGGTACTATTCCTCCCACTGACACCAATGATGGGGCACTATTCCTCCCACTGACACCAATGATGGGGCACTATTCCTCTCACTGACACCAATGATGGGGCACTATTCCTCCCACTGACACCAATGATGGGGCACTATTCCTCTCACTGACACAAATGATGGGACACTGTTCCTCCCACTGACACCAATGATGGGGCACTAATCCTCCCACTGACACCAATGATGGGGCACTAATCCTCCCACTGACACCAATGATGGGGCACTATTCCTCCCACTGACACCAATGATGGGGCACTATTCCCCCCACTGACACCAATGATGGGGCACTTTTCCTCCCACTGACACCAATGATGGGGCACTATTCCCCCACTGACACCAATGATGGGGCACTATTCCTCCCACTGACACCAATGATGGGGCACTATTCCTCCCACTGACACCAGTGATGGGACACTATTCCTCCCACTGACACCAATGATGGGGCACTATTCCCCCACTGACACCAATGATGGGGCACTATTCCTCCCACTGACACCAATGATGGGGCACTATTCCTCCCACTGACACCAGTGATGGGACACTATTCCTCCCACTGACACCAGTGATGGGACACTATTCCTCCCACTGACACCAATGATGGGGCACTATTCCTCTCACTGACACCAATGATGGGGCACTATTCCTCCCACTGACACCAATGATGGGGCACTGTTCCTCTCACTGACACCAATGATGGGACACTGTTCCTCCCACTGACACCAATGATGGGGCACTAATCCTCCCACTGACACCAATGATGGGGCACTATTCCTCCCACTGACACCAATGATGGGGCACTATTCCTCCCACTGATACCAATGATGGGGCACTATTCCTCCCACTGACACCAATGATGGGGCACTATTCCTCCCACTGATACCAATGATGGGGCACTATTCCTCCCACTGACACCAATGATGGGGCACTATTCCTCCCACTGACACCAATGATGGGGCACTATTCCTCCCACTGACACCAATGATGGGGCACTATTCCTCCCACTGATACCAATGATGGGGCACTATTCCTCCCACTGACACCAATGATGGAGCACTATTCCTCCCACTGACACCAATGATGGAGCACTATTCCTCCCACTGATACCAATGATGGGGCACTATTCCTCCCACTGACACCAATGATGGGGCACTATTCCTCCCACTGACACCAATGATGGGGCACTATTCCCCCCACTGACACCAATGATGGGGCACTATTCCTCCCACTGACACCAATGATGGGACACTATTCCTCCCACTGACACCAATGATGGGGCACTATTCCTCCCACTGATACCAATGATGGGACACTATTCCTCCCACTGATACCAATGATGGGACACTATTCCTCCCACTGACACCAATGATGGGACACTATTCCTCCCACTGACACCAATGATGGGGCACTATTCCTCCCACTGATACCAATGATGGGACACTATTCCTCCCACTGACACCAATGATGGGGCACTATTCCTTCCACTGACACCAATGATGGGGCACTATTCCTCCCACTGACACCAATGATGGGGCATTGTTTACTCCCACCGCCGCCAGGACACACTTTTCTCCCACCCGCTACAGTCCGGCCCCCGTAGACTTTGAAGGACAGTATTGTGGCCCTTTGTTTGGAAAGTTTGGAGACCTCTGCTTTAAGGTATTGCAGCTGCTCAGTTACTAAAATAAAATGGTGCCGCGATTCCGGGACACAGCCCGGGACAGAGCACCACTGATATATCGATCGATTAAAGGGGACGAATGATAACCAAATATCTAAAGTCATTTCCCAGAGGGGGGGGGGAGTACCACCCCTGAGCTGGAGGATCGATGCGTATTAATATGAATGTGGTGTCACTCACCGATGAGCCCGGGTCCAGGCAGTCCGCGTTCACCAGCATCGGGGCCGCGCCAGCCTGGAAGAAGAGAGAGGGATGTTGGATACATTGTAACCCTACAAATACACAACACAATCAAATCCAGACAGTGAGGGCCAAAAGTGTTCCTGAACCCTCAACAGTAACATCAGCCTGTAGATGCAGCAAAGCATGCTGGTTATACTCATTGTGGAACCGAAGGGGTTGATCCTCTCCATTGTGTAAAAAGGCTGTCTTCTCTGATCCTCCCCTTCTTCTACCATCCCCAATCCATCAGCTGATAGTCCAGAGCTCTAGGAGGCAACCTGCACATGCTCAGTTTGGTGTGCCTCACTCGAGCTCATCATGACCTCACACCTACTGAACTCCTTTGGGATGAGAAGACCTCATCCCATAGGGGTTCTGTAGGAATATGGGCAGGTACTGATGTTGGATGAGAAGACTTTATACCAAAGGTCTTCCAAAAAGTAGGGTTGAGGTCAGGGCTCTGTACAGGACACTGGAGTTCCTCCACACCAACCTGGTCATCCATGTCTTTATGGAGCTGGCTTTGTGCATGGGGGACAGTCATGGGGGGGACAGAAAAGGGTCTTCACCAAACTGGTCCTCCATGTCTTTATGGAGCTGGGTTTATACACAGGGGATCAGTCATGGGGGGACAGAAAAGGGTCTTCACCAACCTGGTCATCCATGTCTTTATGGAGCTGGCTTTGTACATGGGGGACAGTCATGGGGGGGACAGAAAAGGGTCTTCACCAAACTGGTCATCCATGTCTTTATGGAGCTGGCTTTGTACACGGGGGACAGTCATGGGGAAGAGAAAAGGGTCTTCACCAAACTGTTACCACAAGGTAGGAAGAGGACAATTGTCTCCAATGTCTTTGATGGAGGATTACCGGGACCCTTCAGGTACTGGTGTTAGATGAGAAGACTTGGCTCAAAAAAAATGTTCTAACTCATCCCAAAGGTGTTAAGTAGAGTTGAGATCAGGGCTAGGTGGAAGACACTTGAGTTCCTCCATGACCTCACACCTACAGAACAACTTTGGGATAAGAAGACCTCATCCCTGAGGGGTTCTGCAGGGTTAAGGGCAGGTACTGATGTTGGATGAGAAGACTTTATACCAAAGGTCTTCCAAAAAGTAGGGTTGAGGTCAGGGCTCTGTACAGGACACTGGAGTTCCTCCACACCAAACTGGTCATCCATGTCTTTATGGAGCTGGCTTTGTACACGGGGGGGACAGTCATGGGGAACAGAAAAGGGTCTTCACCAAACTGGTCATCCATGTCTTTATGGAGCTGGCTTTGTACACGGGGGACAGTCATGGGGGGACAGAAAAGGGTCTTCACCAAACTGGTCCTCCATGTCTTTATGGAGCTGGCTTTATACACGGGGACAGTCATGGGGGGACAGAAAAGGGTCTTCACCAAACTCGTCATCCATGTCTTTATGGAGCTGGCTTTGTACATGGGGGACAGTCATGGGGAACAGAAAAGGGTCTTCACCGAACTGGTCCTCCATGTCTTTATGGAGCTGGCTTTGTACACGGGGGGACAGTCATGGAGGGACAGAAAAGGGTCTTCACCAAACTGGTCATCCATGTCTTTATGGAGCTGGCTTTGTACACAGGGGACAGTCATGGGGGGACAGAAAAGGGTCTTCACCGAACTGGTCATCCATGTCTTTATGGAGCTGGCTTTGTACACAGGGGTCAGTCATGGGGAACAGAAAAGGGTCTTCAGCAAACTGGTCCTCCATGTCTTTATGGAGCTGGCTTTGTACACGGGGGACAGTCATGGGGGGGACAGAAAAGGGTCTTCACCAAACTGGTCATCGATGTCTTTATGGAGCTGGCTTTGTACACGGGGGACAGTCATGGGGGGACAGAAAAGGGCCGTCACCAAACTGTTACCGGAAGGCTGGAAGAGCACCATTGTCTACAATGTCTCTGTATGATGGAGGATACCAGGACCCTTCACTGGACACACCTGAGCTCCATCATTTAGAGGGGGACACATACATCTGGCCATTCTGTGTACCCTTGTTGGGTATACTTTTAGTTATACAGGGAGTGCAAAATGACCGTTGTCAGCAGTCGAGAACAATTCGAAGTCTAGCTCATCTTCCAGCATTGTCCTCGGACAGACATTACATCTTGTCCATAAGATACGTGTCTTCAGCCCTCGCTCATTAAGAATGAATAATAAGCTGCGCTGTAGCAGGACAATCGGTGTCAGACTTGAAAGTTATGCAGATAAAGAAAGTGACAGCTTGTGAAATGATGGAGAACAGAAATGTGAACACAAATATGTTCTGCCTTTCTAGAGAGCTCAGCGGTCATTAAAATGTTGACACATATGAACCGTGTTGCAATCAAATTAGTTTACTATGCAAGGAGCATCGAAGGAGTCCTCCAGCATCCACTAATACGCGTTTTACAG
Source organism: Staurois parvus (assembly GCF_062004578.1). Classification (NCBI taxonomy): domain Eukaryota; kingdom Metazoa; phylum Chordata; class Amphibia; order Anura; family Ranidae; genus Staurois; species Staurois parvus. Next base: position 25,367 of record NW_028321368.1, on the reverse strand, counting down.
AGTGAACTAGATAACCGACAGGAAGGAAACAGAACGGGAATATTACTGGAAGTGCAAAATGGAGAGTTATGAATAGATCTGGGCCACCAGGGCACCAGGACACCATGTGAAGAACACCAGGGCACCAGGACACCATGTGAAGAACACCAGGGCACCAGGACACCATGTGAAGAACACCAGGGCATCAGGACACCATGTGAAGAACACCAGGGCACCAGGACACCATGTGAAGAACACCAGGACACCAGGACACCATGTGAAGAACACCAGGGCATCAGGAGACCATGTGAAGAACACCAGGGCATCAGGAGACCATGTGAAGAACACCAGGCTAACAGGACACCATTTGAAGAACACCAGGGCATCAGGAGACCATGTGAAGAACACCAGGCTAACAGGACACCATTTGAAGAACACCAGGGCACCAGGACACCATGTGAAGAACACCAGGGCACCAGGACACCATGTGAAGAACACCAGGGCAACAGGACACCATGTGAAGAACACCAGGGCACCAGGACACCATGTGAAGAACACCAGGGCAACAGGACACCATGTGAAGAACACCAGGGCACCAGGACACCATGTGAAGAACACCAGGGCAACAGGACACCATGTGAAGAACACCAGGGCAAACAGGACACCATGTGAAGAACACCAGGGCAAACAGGACACCATGTGAAGAACACCAGGGCAACAGGACACCATGTGAAGAACACCAGGGCAAACAGGACACCATGTGAAGAACACCAGGGCAACAGGAGACCATATGAAGGACACCAGGGCAACAGGACACCATGTGAAGAACACCAGGGCAACAGGACACCATGTGAAGAACACCAGGGCAAACAGGACACCATGTGAAGAACACCAGGGCAACAGGAGACCATATGAAGGACACCAGGGCAACAGGACACCATGTGAAGAACACCAGGGCAACAGGACACCATGTGAAGAACACCAGGGCAACAGGACACCATGTGAAGAACACCAGGGCAAACAGGACACCATGTGAAGAACACCAGGGCAACAGGACACCATGTGAAGAACACCAGGGCAACAGGAGACCATGTGAAGAACACCAGGGCATCAGGAGACCATGTGAAGAACACCAGGGCATCAGGAGACCATGTGAAGAACACCAGGGCAACAGGACACCATGTGAAGAACACCAGGGCAAACAGGACACCATGTGAAGAACACCAGGGCAACAGGACACCATGTGAAGAACACCAGGGCAAACAGGACACCATGTGAAGAACACCAGGGCAACAGGAGACCATATGAAGGACACCAGGGCAACAGGACACCATGTGAAGAACACCAGGGCAACAGGACACCATGTGAAGAACACCAGGGCAACAGGACACCATGTGAAGAACACCAGGGCAACAGGACACCATGTGAAGAACACCAGACTAACAGGACACCATTTGAAGAACACCAGGGCAACAGGAGACCATGTGAAGAACACCAGGCTAACAGGACACCATTTGAAAAACACCAGGGCAACAGGACACCATGTGAAGAACACCAGGCTAACAGGACACCATTTGAAGAACACCAGGGCAACATGACACCATGTGAAGAACACCAGGGCAACAGGAGACCATGTGAAGAACACCAGGGCAACAGGACACCATGAGAAGAACACCAGGCTAACAGGACACCATTTGAAGAACACCAGGGCAATAGGACACCATTTGAAGAACACCAGGGCAACAGGACACTATTTGAAGAACACCAGGGCAAACAGGACACCATGTGAAGAACACCAGGGCAACAGGACACCATGTGAAGAACACCAGGGCAACAGGACACCATGTGAAGAACACCAGAGCAACAGGAGACCATGTGAAGAACACCAGGGCAACAGGACACCATGTGAAGAACACCAGGCTAACAGGACACCATTTGAAGAACACCAGGGCAACAGGAGACCATGTGAAGAACACCAGGCTAACAGGACACCATGTGAAGAACACCAGGGCAACAGGACACCATGTGAAGAACAAGAGGCTAACAGGACACCATTTGAAGAACACCAGGGCAACATGACCCCATGTGAAGAACTCCAGGGCAACATGACACCATGTGAAGAACACCAGGGCAACAGGAGACCATGTGAAGAACACCAGGGCAACAGGACACCATGAGAAGAACACCAGGGCAACAGGACACCATTTGAAGAACACCAGGGCAATAGGACACCATTTGAAGAACACCAGGGCAACAGGACACTATTTGAAGAACACCAGGGCAATAGGACACCATTTGAAGAACACCAGGCTAACAGGACACCATTTGAAGAACACCAGGGCAATAGGACACCATTTGAAGAACACCAGGGCAACAGGACACTATTTGAAGAACACCAGGGCAAACAGGACACCATGTGAAGAACACCAGGGCAACAGGACACCATTTGAAGAACACCAGGGCAACAGGAGACCATATGAAGGACACCAGGGCAACAGGACACCATGCGAAGAACACCAGAGCAACAGGAGACCATGTGAAGAACACCAGGCTAACAGGACACCATTTGAAGAACACCAGGGCAACAGGAGACCATGTGAAGAACACCAGGCTAACAGGACACCATTTGAAGAACACCAGGGCAACAGGACACCATGTGAAGAACACCAGAGCAACAGGAGACCATGTGAAGAACACCAGGCTAACAGGACACCATTTGAAGAACACCAGGGCAACAGGACACCATTTGAAGAACACCAGGGCAATAGGACACTATTTGAAGAACACCAGGGCAAACAGGAAACCATGTGAAGAACACCAGAGCAACATGACACCATGTGAAGAACACCAGGGCAACAGGACACCATGTGAAGAACACCAGGGCAACAGGACACCATGTGAAGAACACCAGGGCAACAGGACACCATGTGAAGAACTAACAGGTAAATTCCCGTGTGAAAGGTTTAAATGCCAATAACAGATATTTTATTACACGAATGTACACTATACAGTCAAGTATTTGTGGACATCTGACTGTCACACCTACATGAGCTTGTTGGCCATTCCATTCCAAAACCATGACCATTAATATGGAGTCGCCCCCCTTTGCAGCTATAACATCCTCTACTTTTCTGGGAAGGATTTCCACATTATTTCGGAGGGTGTCTGTGAAAATTTGTGCCCATTTGTGAGGTCAGGTACTGATGTTGGATGAGAAGAGCGGGCCTCACATTGGGCACCAAAAAAAAAGACCTGGCTCAAATTTACAGTTCTTCTTGAAGGTGTTCATTAGGGTTGAGGTCAGGGCTCTGTACAGGACAATAGAGTCCCTCCAGGACTTCAAACCTACTGAACACCTTGGAATGAGAAGACTTGATCCCAAAGGTGTTCAGTAGGGTTGAGGGCAGGTGCAGATATTGGATGAGAAAGACCTTATACCAAAGGTCTTCCAAACATAGGATTAAGGTCAGGGTTCGGACATCCGAGTTCCTCTACACCAATATATGCTTACCAATGCTCAAGGTAGAGAGACTCCCAATCTCCAAGCACAACTCCTCCTGTAGGTGCTAGCCCAGCTCGTGTGCTGCATAGATGAGAACAAAGAACGTCCGATTGGCTGCACTCCAAACCATCCACTTTATTGAACCCAGATGAAACCAATACAGACAGTGGAAATACAGTGGGGGACTGGCAGGTAAACACGTTTCACGCTAAAGACAGTGCTTATTCATTACCGTCTACACCCAATTGGTCAGACCAATGTCTTTATGGAGTTGACTCTACTCTTGTAGGAAGGCTTCCCACAACATTTTGGAGTGCGTCTGTTGGAATTTGTGTCCAGTCTGTCAAATTAACATTGGTGAGATGAGGTACGGATGTTGGATAGGAAGACTTGGCTCACATGTTGAGCCTTACATTGGGCACCAAAAAAGAAAAACTTTAATGGAATCCCGAAGGTGTTTAGCAGGGTTGAGGTCAGGGCTCTGTGTAGGACACGCAAACTGGTCAAACCATGTCTTTATGAAGATGACTCCACATTTCTAGGAAGGCTTCCTACAAAATTTTGGAGTGTGTCTATTGGGATGTGTGCCCATTCAGCCAAAAGAGCATTGGTGAGGTCTGGTATTAATGTTGGATGAGAAGACCTGGCTGACAACCCATTTCAGTAGTGTTAAGGTCAGGGCTTTGTGCAAGACATTTGAGTTCTTCCATGACCTCAAACCTACTGAACACCTTTGGGATGCTGATGATCTCAAAGGTGTTCAGTAGGGTTGAGGTCAGATCCTGATGTTGAATAAGAAGACTTGATCCCAAAGGTCTTCCAAAATAAGGGTTGAGGTCAGGGCTGTGTGCAGGACACATGAGTTCCTCCATGACCTCAAACCTGCTGAGCATCTTTGGGGTGAGAACTCATACCAAAGGTGTTCTGTAGGGTTATGGGCAGGTACAGATGTTGGGTGAGAAGACCTTATACCAAAGGTCTTCCAAAAGAAGGGTTGAGGTCAGGGCTCTGTGCAGGACATGAGTTCCTCCATGACCTCAATCCTACTAAGCATCTTTGGGGTGAGAACTCATACCAAAAGTGTTCTGTAGGGTTATGGGCAGGTACAGATGTTGGGTGAGAAGACCTTATACCAAAGGTCTTCCAAAAGTAGGGTTGAGGTCAGGGCTGTGTGCAGGACACATGAGTTCCTCCATGACCTCAAACCTACTGAGCATCTTTGGGGTGAGAACTCATACCGAAGGTGTTCTTTAGGGTTATGGGCAGGTACAGGTGTTGGGTGGTGAGAAGACCTTATACCAAAGGTCTTCCAAAAGAAGGGTTGAGGTCAGGGCTCTGTGCAGGACATGAGTTCCTCCATGACCTCAAACCTACTGAGCATCTTTGGGGTGAGAACTCATACCAAAGGTGTTCTGTAGGGTTATGGGCAGGTACAGATGTTGGGTGAGAAGACCTTATACCAAAGATCTTCCAAAAGAAAGGTTGGGATCATTGCCATGTGCAGAACACTCAAGTTCCTCCACACCAAACTGGTCATCCATGTCTTTATGGAGCCGGCTTTGTACATGGGGGACAGTCATGGGAGGACAGAAAAGGGTCTTCACCAAACTGGTCCTCCATGACTTTATGGAGCTGGCTTTGTACACGGGGGACAGTCATGGGGGGGACAGAAAAGGGTCTTCACCAAACCGGTCATCCATGTCTTTATGTAGCTGGCTTTGTACACGGGGGACAGTCATGGGGGGACAGAAAAGGGTCTTTACCAAACTGGTCATCCATGTCTTTATGGAGCTGGCTTTGTACACGGGGGACAGTCATGGGGGGACAGAAAAGGGTCTTCACCAAACTGGTCCTCCATGTCTTTATGGAGCTGGCTTTGTACCCGGGGGACAGTCATGGGGGGACAGAAAAGGGTCTTCACCAAACTGGTCCTCCATGTCTTTATGGAGCTGGCTTTGTACCCGGGGGACAGTCATGGGGGGACAGAAAAGGGTCTTCACCAAACTGGTCCTCCATGTCTTTATGGAGCTGGCTTTGCACACGGGGGACAGTCATGGGGGGACAGAAAAGGGTCTTCACCAAACTGGTCATCCATGTCTTTATGGAGCTGGCTTTGTACCCGGGGGACAGTCATGGGGGGACAGAAAAGGGTCTTCACCAAACTGTTACCACAAGGTTGGAAGAGCATAATGTCTACAATGTCTTTGTATGACAAAGTATTACTGGGACCCTCCCGTGGACTTGGGACCTGAACTCTATCATTGGGGGAGTTCTGGCTGTGTCGGTTGAATTTACTGACCCAAAATGAGAAAGGTTCCATGGCAATTTCTATTTGTGGTATTTTTAATTCTTGCATTGGTTTATTTTACTGTTTTTAACGTTTTTACTAAACTGTTAGATCTTGGTTTGGTCCCCATAGACGGGGGTGATGATGAGTTTATGTCTTCATGTCATGCACTTAAGGGGCTAAAATGAAGAGTTTGCTTTCTGTGGGATTTGTGAAGGGAGGCAGCTCACTCTGAGCAGGTCGTCCTATGCCTAAGGGATCGTTCTGACTGCAAACTAGAATTCCTGAAGGGAGTATTATGGAAAGGGCACCCATCAGATACACAAGCTGCTAATATCTGAAACAAAACAAGTTCGGGAGATGTATTGCTGGAGGCAGCAGACCTCAAAAAGCTGGTAACAGCTTGAAGAAGTTTTATACCACATCTTCTACCCTGTATGTACCTCTGTATGAATCTGTTATTCTCAGTTTCTTTTGGTTTTTTTTTAAGGGATGGGTTTGAAAAATTTCAAAAACACTCAGGTCTACTCAATGTGCTGAGACTAGAAAGGCATTGGGGAAAGTAAATAGAATTCTGGAATGCACCACTAGAGGGACGACCAGAGGGAGGAAGGAGGTCCTGATCCTCTATATAGATCCTATCACTAGAGGGATCACCAGCAGGAGGAAGGAGGTCCTGATTCCTCTATATAGATCCTATCACTAGAGGGATCACCAGCAGGAGGAAGGAGGTCCTGATTCCTCTATACAGATCTTTATATCACTAGAGGGGTCACCGGCAGGAGGAAGGAGGTCCTGATCCTCTATATAGATCTTTATATCACTAGAGGGGTCACCGGCGGGAGGAAGGAGGTCCTGATCCTCTATATAGATCTTTATATCACTAGAGGGGTCACCGGGGGGAGGAAGGAGGTCCTGATTCCTCTATACAGATCTTTATATCACTAGAGGGGTCACCGGCGTGAGGAAGGAGGTCCTGATCCTCTATATAGATCCTATCACTAGAGGGATCACCAGCAGGAGGAAGGAGGTCCTGATTCCTCTATATAGATCCTATCACTAGAGGGATCACCAGCAGGAGGAAGGAGGTCCTGATTCCTCTATATAGATCTTTATATCACTAGAGGGGTCACCGGGGGGAGGAAGGAGGTCCCGATTCCTCTCTATAGATCACTAGAGGGGTCACCAGGAGGAAGGAGGTCCTGATTCCTCTATATAGATCTTTATATCACTAGAGGGGTCACCAGCAGGAGGAAGGAGGTCCTGATTCCTCTATATAGATCCTATCACTAGAGGGGTCACCGGCAGGAGGAAGGAGGTCCTGATTCCTCTATATAGATCCTATCACTAGAGGGGTCACCGGCAGGAGGAAGGAGGTCCTGATTCCTCTATATAGATCCTATCACTAGAGGGGTCACCGGCAGGAGGAAGGAGGTCCTGATTCCTCTATATAGATCCTATCACTAGAGGGGTCACCGGCAGGAGGAAGGAGGTCCTGATCCCTCTATATAGATCTTTATATCACTAGAGGGGTCACCGGCAGGAGGAAGGAGGTCCTGATTCCTCTATATAGATCCTATCACTAGAGGGGTCACCGGCAGGAGGAAGGAGGTCCTGATTCCTCTATATAGATCCTATCACTAGAGGGGTCACCGGCAGGAGGAAGGAGGTCCTGATCCCTCTATATAGATCTTTATATCACTAGAGGGGTCACCGGCAGGAGGAAGGAGGTCCCGATTCCCCTATATAGATCTTTATATCACTAGAGGGGTCACCGGCAGGAGGAAGGAGGTCCTGATTCCTCTATATAGATCCTATCACTAGAGGGGTCACCGGCAGGAGGAAGGAGGTCCTGATTCCTCTATATAGATCCTATCACTAGAGGGGTCACCGGCAGGAGGAAGGAGGTCCTGATTCCTCTATATAGATCCTATCACTAGAGGGGTCACCGGCAGGAGGAAGGAGGTCCCGATTCCTCTATTTAGATCTTCATATCACTAGAGGGGTCACCGGCAGAAGGAAAGAGGTCCCGATTCCTCTATATAGATGTTTATATCACTAGAGAGTCACCGGCAGGAGGAAGGAGGTCCTGATTCCTCTATATAGATCTTTATATCACTAGAGGGTCACCGGCAGGAGGAAGGAGGTCCTGATTCCTCTATATACATCTTTATATTACTAGAGGGGTCACCGGCAGGAGGAAGGAGGTCCTGATTCCTCTATATAGATCCTATCACTAGAGGGGTCACCGGGGGGGAGGAAGGAGGTCCTGATTCCTCTATATAGATCCTATCACTAGAGGGGTCACCGGCAGGAGGAAGGAGGTCCTGATTCCTCTATATAGATCCTATCACTAGAGGGGTCACCGGCAGGAGGAAGGAGGTCCTGATTCCTCTATATACATCTTTATATTACTAGAGGGGTCACCGGCAGGAGGAAGGAGGTCCTGATTCCTCTATATAGATCCTATCACTAGAGGGGTCACCGGCAGGAGGAAGGAGGTCCTGATTCCTCTATATAGATCTTTATATCACTAGAGGGGTCACCGGCAGGAGGAAGGAGGTCCTGATTCCTCTATATAGATCCTATCACTAGAGGGGTCACCGGCAGGAGGAAGGAGGTCCTGATTCCTCTATATAGATCTATCACTAGAGGGGTCACCGGCAGGAGGAAGGAGGTCCTGATTCCTCTATATAGATCCTATCACTAGAGGGGTCACCGGCAGGAGGAAGGAGGTCCTGATTCCTCTATATAGATCTATCACTAGAGGTGTCACCGGCAGGAGGAAGGAGGTCCCGATTCCTCTATATAGATCCTATCACTAGAGGTGTCACCGGCAGGAGGAAGGAGGTCCTGATTCCTCTATATACATCTTCAGTTAAACCTCCATTAGAATATTGTGTTCATTTCTGGAGATCTCACTAATAAAAAGATATTGATAAGATCGAGAACGAGTTTGTAGGAGACGGGCAACAAAAATGGTGAAAGATCTGAGGGATATAACATATCGGGAGAGACTTCCGGAACTTAATATTTTTAGTCTGGAGGAAAGAAGGAAAAGGGGAGACGTGATGGAAACCTTTACATCCATGTAGGGTGTGAACAAGGTTCAGGAGGGCAGGATTGCCAGTATGAAGGTATGATGAAGAACGTGGGGCCATGACCTCCAATTAGGAGGAGGAAAGATCAGGCATAGCATGAGAAAGTATTCAACTGAAAGAATAGTGGATGCTTGGAGCCAGGGGCGGACTGACCATTTGGAAACTCGGGCACTGCCCGAGAGCCCGGGGTCAGTAGGGGGCCCCATGAGATGCCCCTGGTACCTTTTTCATAGGCTTTTTTGAGTTTGGGTAAGGACAAGGGCCCCATGATCCCCTATTGCCCGGGGGCCAAATGAGTTGTCAGTCCGCCCCTGGGCAGGAATCTGTACAGTTCGTGTTTTAGGACAATCTTTCAGGGGTCTTCCAAATTCTTCTACATCCACATCTTGAACCTAGAAGTAGGAGGTAGATCTTCGAAGGCTTATCAAGGACACAGGGACCCCATGATCCCCTATTGCCCGAGGGCCCCATGAGTTGTCAGTCCGCCCCTGCTTGGAGCATTCTTCCAGCAGAGGCAGGTAGGTCAGTCAACAGTAAGTGGATTGAAACATGATTGGGATAATCAGACGTAAACATTATACTCGGGGGGGAACGGCTATAAAAAAATGTTGGACTTCATGGACCTCTTGGTTCTTTTCTCCGATTGGCCTTCTATGGGTTGTACAGGTGATCCATCATTCCTATGTGGGTGGGATTAGAATTTGATGTCTTTATATCGTACAGTCAGGTAGAAATGAACGTCAAGGAGCTCCACGACGGACAACAACAACAACCCAATCGATCACAAAGCAAAGCCGTGGCATCTTCGTAAGAAAACCAAAAACACGGAAATTCAAGAGGAAACAACGTAACAAAGCGCCGGCAGAGATCGGACGCTTCTCCACGTTAACCCTTCGGTGCAATCCACCGGCAAACGCTCATCCATCCAGCGCCACCTCCCCCCCACCGGCCCTGGCTCCGGGCTCTTATATAAACTGCACTTTTACGCTTCACTTAGTCAATCTACTATGACTGGCCGATCAATATTTAGATATTGAGCTACGCTCTGGGTGTGGAGTCCTCGGGGCAAACTCCTCATAAAACAAACAGCCTTCATGATATGACCTCACAGCCAATCCACAACCATCAAGATTAATGAACTACCCGTCAGTCGCTTGGAAAGAACCGTAAAATACGGGCAGACGGGCAGAGGAAGGGGAGGATGCATGGCCATTATGCGGGATATGGAGTCGATGTAGACCCCGCGCTCTCGGAAATCAGAAACCTTTGGCTTTCTCTCAAATGAAAATCCTCGTTTCCACCTTTTCTTCTTCTCAGTGCTGCTGGTCTCCTGCCTCTTCTTTGCAGCCATCAGGGGCGGACTGACAACTCATGGGGCCCCCGAGCAATATGGGATCATGGGGCCCCTGTGTCCTTGCCCAAACTCAAAAAAGCCTATGAAAAAGGTACCAGGGGCATCTCATGGGGCCTCCTACTGACCCCGGGCCCTAGGCAGTGCCCGAGTTTCCAAATGGTCAGTCCGCCCCTGCCTACCCGAGATGATCACTAGATCTGGTAGACTTGGTTGCCTCAGTTGAATGTTCTCTCTGTCCTTGTGGGCAGAACTTCTCGATACCCCGCTTCAAATGTTCTCTCTGTCCTTGTGGGCAGAACTTCTCGATACCCCGCTTCAAATGTTCTCTCTGTCCTTGTGGGCAGAACTTCTCGATACCCCGCTTCAAATGTTCTCTCTGTCCTCGTGGGCAGAACTTCTCGATACCCCGCTTCAAATGTTCTCTCTGTCCTCGTGGGCAGAACTTCTCGATACCCCGCTTCAAATGTTCTCTCTGTCCTCGTGGGCAGAACTTCTCGATACCCCGCTTCAAATGTTCTCTCTGTCCTCGTGGGCAGAACTTCTCGATACCCCGCTTCAAATGTTCTCTCTGTCCTTGTGGGCAGAACTTCTCGATACCCCGCTTCAAATGTTCTCTCTGTCCTTGTGGGCAGAACTTCTCGATACCCCGCTTCAAATGTTCTCTCTGTCCTTGTGGGCAGAACTTCTCGATACCCCGCTTCAAATGTTCTCTCTGTCCTTGTGGGCAGAACTTCTCGATACCCCGCTTCAAATGTTCTCTCTGTCCTCGTGGGCAGAACTTCTCGATACCCCGCTTCAAATGTTCTCTCTGTCCTTGTGGGCAGAACTTCTCGATACCCCGCTTCAAATGTTCTCTCTGTCCTCGTGGGCAGAACTTCTCGATACCCCGCTTCAAATGTTCTCTCTGTCCTTGTGGGCAGAACTTCTCGATACCCCGCTTCAAATGTTCTCTCTGTCCTCGTGGGCAGAACCTCACGAGGGCCCAGGCCCATTACTTAGCCTCTCATCACTCTAGTTAGGGACAGCAACCACCCATCTCTTTCCAGGCTTCATGAGTGAAAACCAACAATTCCCATCCAAGATGATCACCGGATTTGGTGGATTCCATCAACATGTACTCTTCATCTTGCTTCTTCCCAGACCTCAACCAAATCATCACTATATCCAGGTTACCGGCCTTGGGCGTTACCATCACGGCGCCCATGGGCTCTGCCTGGCCTTTTGGACCCTGGCAGAGCCTGCTGGACGTCTGCACCTGTGCATGCGCAAAGACAAGGAAGGTTTTGGACCTCTCCCTGGTTGCGTGTGCGTGGGAAATGCCATGTGTGCTCAGATGGCATGGGGAAACCGGCGCATGTGCTGCAGGGCTCTCTCTCGGGACCCGCGTTTTGAAGGATTTCCTGTGACATCACATCCTGAGGGTCACAAAATAAACCACAACGCTAGCTTTTTTCTTTGCTTGCGTTGCACTGCGTTTTACACGCGTCGACCTGCATTGCATTGAATAAAAATGCATACATGGTGCATTGTAACGCAACGCAGGTCAACGCAGCATTGCAATGTGAAGAGGACACAAAAAACAATTTTACAGCTGTGCTAAAACTCAGACCACGAAACATCAATGTAAGGGGGCACTCCTTCACTGACCACCAATGTAGGGGAACATTTCTCTACTGACCACCAATGTAGGGGAACATTTCTCTACTGACCACCAATGTAGGGGAACTCTTCTCTACTGACCACCAATGTAGGGGAACATTTCTCTACTGACCACCAATGAAGGGGAACATTTCTCTACTGACCACCAATGTAGGGGAACATTTCTCTACTGACCACCAATGTAGGGGAACATTTCTCTACTGACCACCAATATGAGAAGGCTCTTATTTTTTTGCCACCCCTGGCCATTAATGTGCGGGGGGCACTTCTTCACTGACCATGTATTTAAAGGGGACCCTCCTCCACTAACCACCAATGTGAGGAGACCCTTATTCATTGGCCACCAATAAAGGAGGGTCCCTCTGACCTGGTCATCAATGTAAGGGGGTACTCTAACAACCTCCAAAGTAAAGGAACACTTCCCCACTGACCACCAATATAAGAGGACTCTTCTCTAATGACCCGCAATGTAAGGGAAACCTTCTCCAATGACCACCAATTAAGAAGAACCTTCTCCACTGACCACCACTATAAGAGGATTCTTCTCCACTGAGCACCGATATAAGGGGACTCTTCTCCTCTACCACCAATGTAAGGGAAACCTTCTCCAAAGGCCACCAATTAAGAAGAACCTTCTCCACTGACCACCAATATAAGGGGATTCTTCTACAATGACCACCTACCAATGTTAGGGAAACCTTCTCCACTGACCACCAATTTAAGGGAAACCTTCTTCACTGACCACCAATATAAGGGAAACCTTCTCCAATGACCACCAATTTGAGGAGAACCTTCTCCACCGACCACCAATATAAGAGGATTCTTCTCCACTGACCACCGATATAAGGGGACTCTTCTCCAATGACCACCGCAGTAAGGCAAACCTTCTCCAAAGACCACCAATTAAGGAGAACCTCCTCCTCTGACCACTGATATAAGGGGATTCTTCTACAATGACCACCTACCAATTAAGGAGACCCTTCTTCACTGACCACCAATATAAGGAGACCATTCTCCACTGACCACCACTTTAAGGGAAACCTTCTTCACTGACCATCAATTAAGTAGAACCTTCTCCACTGACCACCAATATAAGGGGACTCTTCTCCACTGACCACCAATATAAGGAAACTCTTCTCCACTGACCACCAATGTAGGGAAACTCTTCTCCACTGACCACCAATATAAGGAAACTCTTCTCCACTGACCACCAATGTAAGAGAAACCTTCTCCAATGACCACCAATGTAAGTAGAACCTTCTCCACTGACCACCAATATAAGGGGACTCTTCTCCACTGACCACCATTATAAGGGGACTCTTCTCCACTGACCACCAATGTAAGGGGGCTCTTCTTCAATGACCACCTATATAATGGGACTCTTCTCCACTGACCTCCATTATCAGCGGACTCTTCTCCACCAACCACCAATATAAGGAGACTCTTCTCCAATGACCACCAATGTAAGGAGAACCTTCTCCACTGACCACCAATGTAAGGAGAACCTTCTCCAATGACCACCAATGTAAGGAGAACCTTCTTCAATCACCACCATTATAAGGAGACTCTTCTCCACTGACCACCAATATAAAGGGTTTCTTCTCCACTGACCACCAATGTAAGGAGAACCCTCTCCACTGACCACCATTATAAGGGGACTCTTCTCCACTGACCACCAATATAAAGGGTTTCTTCTCCACTGACCACCAATGTAAGGAGACTCTTCTCCACTGACCACCAATATAAGGAGACTCTTCTCCACTGACCACCAATGTAAGGAGAACCTACTCTACTGACCACCAATGTAAGGAGAACCTACTCTACTGACCACCAATGTAAGGTGGTCAGGCAGTGCCCGAGTTTCCAAATGGTCAGTCCGCCCCTGAGCACACACTCCGGGGCCCCTACCGAAGGCCTTCATGACTCTGAACGAGCAAACATCTGAAAACAAGCAGTAAATAATTAACCGATCGTAGAATGTTCCAGTATGAGGAGCTCATGGAAAGCGTGGCCCCTCATTCACCTCCCTGAGTCCCCTGAGGCTGAGAACTCGGAGTGCCTCGTGGTAGAAGCTCCCCAAACATGAAAGAAGAACAGGTTTGCCTTCAGGAATATTGATGGGGAGAAGGAGATTAATTAACCACCATGGATATATATTAAAGAGGACCTGTCATCGGATATGTTGGGTGCAGCTCAGTGTGCCCCTTCCTGGTATTTATTACCCCCCCAGAGATCACAGCACTACCCCTGACAATGCCTTTGTCTGCTCTTCTCTCCAGAAGGGCGGCGCCATCTTTGTTCTGGTATGATCCGGGGTCACCATCTACTTCCTGCACTGAAATGACACAATCGTGTAAATCCCGGCGCCTGTGCAATTCTTGGCTGTTCAGAATTGTCTGACGCAGATCAGCCCCTGCTCAAGCCTCTCACATTTTGACTTGCTGAAAAATTACAATGTACAGTCTGATCACTGGGGGAGGAGACTGAGGAAATGCCTCCTCCTCCTTCTACAAAGTTACAATGTACAGTTTGATCACTGGGGGAGGGGAGACTGAGGAAATGACTCCTCCTCCTTCTACAAAGTTACAATGTACAGTTTGATCACTGGGGGAGGGGACTGAGGAAATGCCTCCTCCTCCTTCTACAAAGTTACAATGTACAGTCTGATCACTGGGGGAGGGGAGACTGAGGAAATGACTCCTCCTCCTTCTACAAAGTTACAATGTACAGTTTGATCACTGGGGGAGGAGACTGAGGAAATGCCTCCTCCTCCTTCTACAAAGTTACAATGTACAGTCTGATCACTGGGGGAGGGGAGACTGAGGAAATGCCTCCTCCTCCTTCTACAAAGTTACAATGTACAGTTTGATCACTGGGGGAGGGGAGACTGAGGAAATGCCTCCTCCTCCTTCTACAAAGTTACAATGTACAGTCTGATCACTGGGGGAGGGGAGACTGAGGAAATGACTCCTCCTCCTTCTACAAAGTTACAATGTACAGTTTGATCACTGGGGGAGGGGACTAAGGAAATGACTCCTCCTCCTTCTACAAAGTTACAATGTACAGTCTGATCACTGGGGGAGGGGAGACTGAGGAAATGCCTCCTCCTCCTTCTACAAAGTTACAATGTACAGTCTGATCACTGTGGGAGGAGACTAAGGAAATGACTCCTCCTCCTTCTACAAAGTTACAATGTACAGTCTGATCACTGGGGGAGGGAAGACTGAGGAAATGCCTCCTCCTCCTTCTACAAAGTTACAATGTACAGTCTGATCACTGGGGGAGGGGAGACTGAGGAAATGGCTCCTCCTTCTACAAAGTTACAATGTACAGTCTGATCACTGGGGGAGGAGACTGAGGAAATGACTCCTCCTCCTTCTACAAAGTTACAATGTACAGTCTGATCACTGGGGGAGGAGACTGAGGAAATGACTCCTCCTCCTTCCACAAAGTTACAATGTACGGTCTGATCACCGGGGGAGGAGACTGAGGAAATGACTCCTCCTCCTTCTACAAAGTTACAATGTACGGTCTGATCACCGGGGGAGGAGACTGAGGAAATGACTCCTTCTACAAAGTTACAATGTACAGTCTGATCACTGGGGGAGGGGAGACTGAGGAAATGACTCCTCCTCCTTCTACAAAGTTACAATGTACAGTCTGATCACTGGGGGAGGGGAGACTGAGGAAATGACTCCTCCTCCTTCTACAAAGTTACAATGTACAGTCTGATCACTGGGGGAGGAGACTGAGGAAATGACTCCTCCTCCTTCTACAAAGTTACAATGTACGGTCTGATCACTGGGGGAGGAGACTGAGGAATTGCCTCCTCCTCCTTCTACAAAGTTACAATGTACAGTCTGATCACTGGGGGAGGAGACTGAGGAAATGACTCCTCCCCCTTCTACAAAGTTACAATGTACAGTCTGATCACTGGGGGAGGAGACTGAGGAAATGACTCCTCCTCCTTCTACAAAGTTACAATGTACGGTCTGATCACTGGGGGAGGAGACTGAGGAAATGACTCCTCCTCCTTCTACAAAGTTACAATGTACGGTCTGATCACTGGGGGAGGAGACTGAGGAAATGCCTCCTCCTCCTTCTACAAAGTTACAATGTACAGTCTGATCACTGGGGGAGGAGACTGAGGAAATGACTCCTCCCCCTTCTACAAAGTTACAATGTACAGTCTGATCACTGGGGGAGGAGACTGAGGAAATGACTCCTCCCCCTTCTACAAAGTTACAATGTACAGTCTGATCACTGGGGGAGGAGACTGAGGAAATGACTCCTCCTCCTTCTACAAAGTTACAATGTATAGTAACAATGAACACAGGTAGTCAGGTGAGAAGGTGGATGCCAATCAAGAAGCCCCAGGAGTCAGATATGTAGATGGCTTGGCTTCAGCCCCCCCCCCCCCCCACACAGAATTCTCCCTATTGGTTGGCTTTTTCTAGGAGTTCATTTGATGCCTGATAATCCCAATTTATTTGGTACCCCAGACCCGGGGTCTCCACATATTCTATACAAAGGGCCAGTTTACTGTCCTTCACACTTTAGGGGGGCCAGTGGGAGAAGAAAACTTCCTGATGTCAGTGGGAGGAATGGTGACCCATCATTGGTGTCAGTGGGAGGAATAGTGTCCCATCATTGGTGTCAGTGGGAGGAATAGTGTCCCATCATTGGTGTCAGTGGGAGGAATAGTGCCCCATCATTGGTGTCAGTGGGAGGAATAGTGCCCCATCATTGGTATCAGTGGGAGGAATAGTGTCCCATCATTGGTATCACTGGGAGGAATAGTGCCCCATCATTGGTGTCAGTGGGAGGAATAGTGCCCCATCATTGGTATCACTGGGAGGAATAGTGTCCCATCATTGGTATCACTGGGAGGAATAGTGCCCCATCATTGGTGTCAGTGGGAGGAATAGTGCCCCATCATTGGTATCAGTGGGAGGAATAGTGTCCCATCATTGGTGTCAGTGGGAGGAATAGTGCCCCATCATTGGTGTCAGTGGGAGGAATAGTGTCCCATCATTGGTGTCAGTGGGAGGAATAGTGTCCCAACATTGGTGTCAGTGGGAGGAATAGTGCCCCATCATTGGTGTCAGTGGGAGGAATAGTGCCCCATCATTGGTATCAGTGGAGGAATAGTGTCCCAACATTGGTGTCAGTGGGAGGAATAGTGCCCCATCATTGGTGTCAGTGGGAGGAATAGTGCCCCATCATTGGTATCAGTGGAGGAATAGTGCCCCATCATTGGTATCAGTGGGAGGAATAGTGCCTCATCATTGGTGTCAGTGGGAGGAATAGTGCCCCATCATTGGTGTCAGTGGGAGGAATAGTGCCCCATCATTGGTGTCAGTGGGAGGAATAGTGCCCCATCATTGGTGTCAGTGGGAGGAATAGTGCCCCATCATTGGTGTGGGAGGAATAGTGCCCCATCATTGGTGTCAGTGGGAGGAATAGTGCCCCATCATTGGTGTCAGTGGGAGGAATAGTGCCCCATCATTGGTGTCAGTGGGAGGAATAGTGCCCCATCATTGGTGTCAGTGGGAGGAATAGTGCCCCATCATTGGTGTCAGTGGGAGGAATAGTGCCCCATCATTGGTGTCAGTGGGAGGAATAGTGCCCCATCATTGGTGTGGGAGGAATAGTGTCCCATCATTGGTGTCAGTGGGAGGAATAGTGTCCCATCATTGGTGTCAGTGGGAGGAATAGTGCCCTGAGGGTCGGATAAAAGCAAGCAAAGGGCCACATCTGGCCCCCGGGCCAAAGTTTGGAGACCACAGCCATAGACAAAAAAAAAAATGACCGAAAGGGAAAACGTTGGTTCCATTCAAAAGATTTTCCTTCAGAATCATAGATTTGTCTCTTGTATCCAGTGATCCCTCCACACCTCCAAGAGGCGTCCAAATTCCTACCAACCACTTCATGATGGAGCCCGCTATTGCCAAACCCCGCCTCCAACCTCCTCGGTGCACCAGGACCCCCCCCCCCCTTGGCTCCAGGACTTCTCTTATGGAAAACTACACATCTGACCAGCATGTCGGACCCCCCCGGCCTCGCTGCACTACTCCTCCTGTGACTTTCTGGGGGCCATTCTCCTCATTTTCGGTCTGACTTAAAGGGTAACTCCACTTTTGTGTGAATGTACCCGGCGGGAGTCTGTCGGCAAGTCCCAGCCGAGGATTCACAGCGGGCGCCTGCTGATCAGCTGTGTCCAATCACAGCCCAGAGACCCGCGCTGATTGTCCACACAAGGAACAATCTCTCTGCTTCTTATCCCTGTAAAGCAGGAATAGGAAACAAAGAGATCTCATACACACATGACACGTAATACACACATGACACATAATACACACGACACATAATACACACATAATACACACATAATACACACATGACACATAGTACACACATAATACACACATGACACATAGTACACACATAATACACACATAATACACACATGACACATAATACACACATAATACACACATGACACATAATACACACATAATACACACATGACACATAATACACACATAATACACATGTAATACACACATGACACATAATACACACATAATACACACATCACACATAATACACACATAATACACCCATGACACGTAATACACATGACACAATACACACATGACACAATACACACATGGCACATAATACATACATGTCACATAATACAGACATGGCACATAATACACACATGACATATAATACACACATTGCACATAATACATACATGTCAAATAATACACACATGACACATAATACACACATGACACACATAATACACACACGGCACATAATACACAGATGACACATACTACACACATGGCACATAATACACACATGGCACATAATACATACATGTCACATAATACACTCATAATATACAGTACATATGACACATAATACACACATGGCACATAATACATGGCACATAATACACACATGGCACATAATACACACGACACATAATACACACATGGAACATAATACACACATGGCACATAATACACACGACACATAATACACACATGGAACATAATACACACATGACACATAATACACACATGACTCATAATACACACATGACTCATAATACACACATGACACGTAATACACATATGGCACATAATACACCAATGACTCATAATACAGACATGGCACATAATACACACATGACACACATAATACACACATGGCACATAATACACACATGACACACATAATACAGACATGGCACATAATACACACATGACACGTAATACACACATGACACATAATACACACATGACTCATAATACACATATGGCACATAATACACACATGACACACATAATACACACATGGCACATAATACACACATGACACGTAATACACACATGACACATAATACACACATGACACACATAATACACACATGACACGTAATACACACATGGCACATAATACACACATGACACATAATACACACATGACACACATAATACACACATGGCACGTAATACACACATGACACATAATACACACATGACACACATAATACACACATGACACATAATACTCACATGACACATAATACACACATGACACACATAATACACACATGGCACGTAATACACACATGACACACATAATACACACATGGCACGTAATACACACATGACACATAATACACACATGGCACATAATACACACATGACACACATAATACACACATGGCACGTAATACACACATGACACACGTAATACACACATGACACACGTAATACACACATGACACATAATACACACATGACACACATAATACACATATGACACATAATACACACATGGCACATAATACACACATGACACACATAATACACATATGACACATAATACACACATGACACACATAATACACACATGACACATAATACACACATGACACACGTAATACACACATGACACATAATACACACATGGCACATAATACACACATGGCACATAATACACACATGACACACATAATACACACATGACACACATAATACACACATGACACATAATACACACATGACACACATAATACACACATGGCACATAATACACACATGACACACATAATACACACATGACACACATAATACACACATGACACATAATACACACATGACACACATAATACACACATGACACATAATACACACATGACACACGTAATACACACATGACACATAATACACACATGGCACATAATACACACATGGCACATAATACACACATGACACACATAATACACACATGACACACATAATACACACATGACACATAATACACACATGACACACATAATACACACATGACACACATAATACACACATGACACATAATACACACATGGCACGTAATACACACATGGCACATAATACACACATGACACACATAATACACACATGACACATAATACACACATGACACACGTAATACACACATGACACATAATACACACATGGCACATAATACACACATGGCACATAATACACACATGACACATAATACACACATGACACACATAATACACACATGACACATAATACACACATGGCACGTAATACACCCATGACATGTAATACACACATGACACGTGTTTGCACACTTTTAACCCCTTGATCCCCCCGAGGTGTTGACCCCTTCCCAGCCGGTGTCATTAGTACAATGTATAGTATCAGCACTGATCATTGTAGATATCAGAGTCAGTCAGTTCCCATCCAGCGTCAGTTAGTGTCAGATTGCCCGCCGCACTATCACAGTCCCACTGTCAGTCCCCGATCTCCGCCACTTTATATCCCATAGTGTGTAGACGCCGGAACCTTCACCAAACTCATCAACAGACACTTATTGGGATTTTCTTTTAACAAAGACACGGAGGAAATGTCCAACATTTATGAAGAAATTTAGATTTTTTTTTTAAATTTTCACAAATTGTTTTAATTTTTTATTGGAAAGGTCATGGAAATTTCATTTTCAGTCCTTAAGCTAAATACAACCCTACCTGACAGCACAGCCAGGTGGGCGACCCAGCCTTCCTCTACTGCAGTGAAGAAAACCAGCCTTGTCCCCTCCCCCAGCCTGTGATTGGACAGGGAATAGTCACATGGTTAGGTCGAAAATACATATAATCCCAAGAGAAAAAAAAAAAAAAGCCACTCCTAGAAACCTCCATAGACACGGTCCTCTTCCCACCGGGGATCCAGAGGAAGGCAAAAGAAATAGCTACCCAGTTAAACATTCTCCTATCTGAGCAGAAGAAGACTGGTGAAGTCATCTCTCCGTTCACTCTGCTCTCTCCTCCTGTCAGAATGTTAGTTGCCAGTCCACACACACCGCAGCCCGCCGGCAGGCTGCACTGGGGTGGGGTCACAATGCATCGCGGTCTGGTACCGCCATATGTTCTGCAGTCCAAGATGGAGCGGAGTGCAGGCCCAGATGCAGGCGCAGGCCCCTCTAGCTCCATTTCCCACAATTCCCTGGGTTTCTGGGCAGGCACAGGTAAGAGAAGTTCTTCAGGTCCCTCAGAAGCTCAGAGAGGCCCTACGTGATGTGGCAGTGGTAGCCGGGCACGTGGGCAGCAGCCAGGTAAGAGGCTCTCCACTGTCAGAGCCGGCGTGGGAAGTCTAATAGCATGCAGCTTCTCCAGCCTGATTGCTACCAAAGTGACTCCCAGTGTGGTGGCCCCTCTGTGTCCTGGAGCCTGAGATCCTGCCACCCGTTCACCTGCATTACCAGACTACCCTAGTTCCAGTGTGGTGGCCCCTCTGTGTCCTGGAGCCTGAGATCCTTCCACCCTTTCACCTGCATTACCAGACTACCCTAGTTCCAGTGTGGTGGCCCCTCTGTGTCCTGGAGCCTGAGATCCTTCCACCCGTTCACCTGCATTACCAGACTACCCTAGTTCCAGTGTGGTGGCCCCTCTGTGTCCTGGAGCCTGAGATCCTGCCACCCGTTCACCTGCATTACCAGACTACCCTAGTTCCAGTGTGGTGGCCCCTCTGTGTCCTCAAGTCTGAGATCCTTCCACCTGTTCACCTGCATTACCAGACTACCCTAGTTCCAGTGTGGTGGCCCCTCTGTGTCCTGGAGCCTGAGATCCTTCCACCTGTTCACCTGCATTACCAGACTACCCTAGTTCCAGTGTGGTGGCCCCTCTGTGTCTTCAAGTCTGAGATCCTTCCACCTGTTCACCTGCATTACCAGACTACCCTAGTTCCAGTGTGGCGGCCCCTCTGTATCCTTGGGCCTTGGATAGCTCTAGTTGTTTACCTGCGTTACCAAAATACTCTCATTCCAGTTTGGTGGCCTCTCTGTGTCCTCAGGCCTGGGATCCCTCCAGCTGTTCACCTGCATTTACAGTGTACTCTAGTTCCAGTTTGGTGGCCTCTCTGTGTCCTCAGACCTTAGATCCCTCCAGTAGTTCCCCAAGTGTTACCAGTGTACGCTGGTTCCAGTGTGGTGGCCCCTCTGTGTCCTCAGGCTTGGGATCCTTATACTTATTCACCTGCGTTACCATAATACTCTAGTTCCAGTATGATGGCCCTTTTGTGTTCTCAAGTCTGAGATCCTTCCACCTGTTCACCTGCATTTCCAGAGTACTTTAGTTCCAGTGTGGTGGCCCCTTTTTGTCCTTGAGCCTGGGATCCCTCCAGTTGCTTATCTGCATTACCATAATACTCTAGTTCCAGTACAGTGGCCCCTCTGTGTCCTCAGGCCTGGGATCTCTCTAGCTGTTCACCTGCATTTACAGCGTACACTAGTTCCAGTTTGGTGGCCTCTCTGTGTCCTCAGAGCTTAGATCCCTCCATTTGTTCCACAAGCATTACTAGTGTACTCTGGTTCCAGTGTGGTGGCCCCTTTGTGTCCTCAGGCCTTGGATCCCTCCAGTTGTTTTCCATGCGTTACCATAATACTCTGGGTTCCAGTATGTTGGCCCCTCTGTGTCCTCAGGCCTTGGATCCCTCCAGCTGTTCCCCAAGGGTTAGCATTGTACTCTAGTTCCAGTGTGGTGGCCCCTTTGTGTCCTTGGGCCTGGGATTCCTCCGGTTGTTTCCCAAGCGTTACCATAATACTCTAGTTCCAATGTGGTGGCCCCTCCATGTCCTGTGGCCTGGGATCCCTACAGCTTTTCCCATTCCTACTAACATGGACTTGCCCTCCCATAGCCACTAATATGGAGATTTTCCCCTCCCCCCACCATGGTCAATAATATAGTTGTGTCCTTGTGACTATACCATCCTCCACTTTTCTTTGAAGGCTTTCCACAAGATTTTGGAGGGCGTCTGTGGGAATTTGTGCCCATTTGTAGCTCAGGTACCGATGTTGGATGAGAAGATCTGGTTCACCATCGGAGTTGCAATTCATCCCAAAGGTGTTTAGTAAGGTTGAGCTCAGGGTTCCGAGTTTGTTGGACATCTCATTCTAAAATCATGGCTATTAATATAGAGATTCCACTTTTGTGGCCATAACATCCTCCACTCTTCTCGAAGAACTTTCTACAAGATTTTGGAGGGTGTCTTCAGGAATTTGTGCCCATTTGCAAGGTCAGGTATTGATGTTGGATGAGAAGACCTGGTCACCATGTTGGATGAGAAGACCTGGTTCACCATCGGTGTTCCAATTCATCCCAAAGGTGTTCTGTAGGGTTGAGGTCAGAGTTCCGAGTTTGTTGGACATCCCATTCTAAAATCATGGCTATTAATATGGAGATTCCCTATTTGTGGCCATAACATCCTCCACTCTTCTAAAAGAACTTTCTACAAGATTTTGGAGGGTGTCTTCAGGAATTTGTGCCCGTTGGTGAGGTCAGGTACTAAAGTTGGATGAGAAGACCTGGCTCACCATCGGTGTTCCAATTCATCCCAAAGGTGTTCAGTAAGGTTGAGCTCAGAGTTCCGAGTCTGTTGGACATCTCATTTCAAAATCATGGCTATTAATATGGAGATTCCACATTTGTGGCCATAACATCCTCCACTCTTCTGGAAGAACTTTCTACAAGATTTTGGAGGGTGTCTTCAGGAATTTGTGCCCATTTGTGAAGTCAGGTACTGATGTTGGATGAGAAGACCTAGTCACCATGTTGGATGAGAAGACCTGGTCACCATGTTGGATGAGAAGACCTGGTCACCATGTTGGATGAGAAGACCTGGTCACCATCGGTGTTCCAGTTCATCCCAAAGGTGTTCAGTAGGGTTGAGGTCAGGGCTCTGAGCTTGTTAGATTTTATACTGTAAAACCATGGCCATTAATATGACATTGCCCCCCTCTTCCCATGGCCATTAATATGGCATTGCCCCCTCCCCATGACTGCTAATACAGAGTTGCCCCTTCGTGGCTTTACCATCCTCCACTCTTCCAGACTTTCCACAAGATTGTGGAGGGTGTCTCTAGGAATTTGTACCCATCTGTAACGCAGGTACTGATATTGAATGAGAAGACCTGGCTAACCATTAGCATTTCAATTCTCCAAAGGTGTTCAGTAGGGTTCAGGTCACGGCTCTGTGCAGGACACTCGAGTTCCTCCATGACCTCAAACCTACTTAACAGCTTTGGGCTAAGAAGACCTCATCCGAAAGACGTTTGGTGGGGTTATGGGCAGGTACTGATGTTGGATGCTGGTTAAAAGGACCCTTCATCAAAGCTCTTCCAAAAGTATGGTTGAGGTCAGGGCTTTGTGCAGGACACTGGAGTTCCTCCATAACCTCAAACCTACTGAACACCTTTGGAGTGAGAAGACCTCAAGGGTGTTCCGTAGGGTTAAGGGCCGGTACTCTTGTGGATGAGAAAACATTTTACCAAAGGTCCTTCAAAAGTAAGGTTGAGGTCAGGGCTCTGTACATGACACGGAAGTTCCTCCACACCAAACTGGTCCTCCAATGTCTTTATGGAGCTGGCTTTGTACACAGGGAACAGTCATGGGGGGACAGAAAAGGGTCTTCACCAAACTGGTCATCCATGTCTTTATGGAGCTGGCTTTGTACATGGGGGACAGTCATGGGGGGACAGAAAAGGGTCTTCACCAAACTGGTCCTCCAATGTCTTTATGGAGCTGGCTTTGTACACAGGGGGACAGTCATGGGGGGACAGAAAAGGGTCTTCACCAAACTGGTCATCCATGTCTTTATGGAGCTGGCTTTGTACATGGGGGACAGTCATGGGGGGACAGAAAAGGGTCTTCACCAAACTGGTCCTCCATGTCTTTATGGAGCTGGCTTTGTACACGGGGGACAGTCATGGGGGGACAGAAAAGGGTCTTCACCAAACTGTTACCACAAGGCTGGAGGAGCACAATTGTCTCCAATGTCTTTGTATGATGGAGGATTACCGGGACCCTTCACTGGGGACCCCTGAGCTCTATCATCTGGAGGGGAAGGGGGGGGGTTACATATATTTTGCCATATTGTGTATCCGGAACAAGTCCTG
>NW_028321367.1:0-73540 GCF_062004578.1 Staurois parvus | reverse complement strand
ATCAGTCCCTAACCCTCAAGGGGTGTACAATCTAAGGTCCCTAACTCACATTCATACATACACATATTAGGGCCAATTTAGACAGGAGCCAATTAACCTACCAGCATGTCTTTGGAGTGTGGCAGGAAACCAGAGTACCCGGAGGAAACCCAGGCAGGCACAGGGAGAACATGCAAACTACAGGCAGGTGGTGCCGTGGTTGGGATTCGAACCAACGACCCTAGTACTGCCAGGCAGAAGTGCTAACCATTTAGCCACTGTTCTGCCCATGATGTCCTTGTACCAAAGTACAGGCACTTTGTGGGGCAGGATCACAAGTTTTGGTGCTGAAGACTTCAATTTGGGCACCTAAAAAATGCATGTAACACGTATTGTCACACCTAAGTCTCTTCCTCCTAGTAACTCCCTTCCTCCATTTGCTTGCTTTCAATTGGCCTAAATGACCATTAAAAAAAAAAAAAAAAAAAAGAGCCTAAAGTGGAACTTTAGTTAGAAAATTGTTTGAAAATGTTCATTTTGTAATGATCAGAGGGGTCAAATCGATTTCCATTTTTTACTACAGTGATAAAAAAATTCGAAGGGAGAGGAAGAAAATTTTTCTTAAATGAACACATTTTTAACAGTGAAAGTCCATTAATTCCAAAATTGAATGTTAAAAGCAAATCTTTATTTGAAGTACTTGAGTGACATTTTATCTAGTTGTCAAATGTGCTGATGACACTGTTCATTCAAAAAAAATTGTACTTCAGCCAGCCCCTATTTCAGGTATAGCTATGTAAAACATTAACAATAAGTGCCTATACTGTTTATAATCCAGTGATCTATTGTCTCACCCTCCTCTGCACATGCTCAGTTGCTCTCGATTTGTAGGCACTGTGCCAAATTTGAAGAGACCACTCTGCTGACAGTCTAAAGATTTAAAGGCAGCACAGTGGCTAAATGGTTAGCACTTCCACCTGGCAGCACTTGGGTCATTGGTTCGAATCCCAACCACGGCACCACCTGCCTGGAGTTTTCATGTTCTTCCTGTGCCTGCGTGGGTTTCCTCCGGGTACTCTGGTTTCCTCCCACACTCCAAAGACATGCTGGTAGATGAGTTGGCTCCTGCCTAAATTGTCCCTAGTATGTGTATGTATGAATGTGAGTTAGA
Source organism: Staurois parvus (assembly GCF_062004578.1). NCBI lineage: Eukaryota > Metazoa > Chordata > Amphibia > Anura > Ranidae > Staurois > Staurois parvus. The sequence continues at coordinate 72,390 of NW_028321367.1, read as the reverse complement.
ACCTTAGATTGTACGCCCCTTGAGGGTTAGGGACTGGTATGAATGTACAATATATATGTAAGGTGCTGCGCAAATTAATGGCGCTATATAAGTACCTGAAATAAATATTATTTTTATTATACGGGATTTATATAGTGCCAGCAGTTTGTGCAGCACTTTACAATATAGGGGAGACAGTACAATTACAATACATTTCAGTACAGAAGGAATAGGAGGGCCCGGCTCGTGGAGCTTACAATCTAAAGGCAGGGGGAGGTGATACAAAAGGTGATAGCTGCGGGGGATGATCTGGCGGAGGTGATTCAAGCAAAATTCTTAGGTGGAGGTGGGGTAGGCTTCCCTGAAGAAGTGAAGATCACCTAAAGGCAGATAGGGTGGGGGCTGACCGGACATGCTGTGGTAGGGAGTTCCAGAGGATGGGAGAGGCTCTGGAGAAGTCCTGGAGGCGAGTGTGGGAGGAGGTGATGAGGGAGCTAGAGAGGAGGATATCATGGGAGGAGTGGAGTGGGTGATTTGGGCGGTATCTGTGGATGAGGTTGGTGATGTAGCTAGGGGCAGTGTTGTGGATGGCTTTCTAAGCTGTGGATAGTATTTTGAATTTTATATGTTGGGTTAGTGGAAGCCAATGAAGGGATTGGCAGAGAGGGGCAGCAGTCACTGATCGGTTGGTAAGACGTATGAGTCTAGCAGCAGCATTCATAATAAATAAATGCTGCTCAAGACTCTGGTCTTCAGCAAAATGGCAGCCTCCAGAAGGAAGACACAGGAGCAAGGCTGGAGGTAGTTTACAGCGCACATCAATGATGGTAGCAGAATTATTCATGTGGAATGAAGGTTTCTTGCTCAAGAACATTATTTTGTTATCAAGTTGTTATGTGTAAAGTTCCACTTTAAAAGGAAGCTGATGCTCAGTGTGAACTTGGCCTAAAGCCGACCATGTACTATGTGAACTGCAGTGAGTTCCTGATGAACTGGCCACAATTCGCTCCATGATTGGCCCCATCATCACCCCACCGCCCAACACCCCATCGAAAAATGGAAGGAGCCAGGCAGAGGATTGGCGGCTGAACCGCAGCTACATCCAATCAGATCCTATGCAGCCTATGGTGTCGGCTGTCAGAATACAAAGGCCTCAGTGGGAGCTTCCTCCATCCATACTGTATTTATAGGTGTATGGCCATCGTTCTAGTTGATTTTGTTTAGATATTGTCCATTAAATTCAAATATTGAACTAGCACAGCTACACTGAAAAAAAACAAACAAAAAAAAAACAAAAAAACAAACAAACACACTAATTCTCCCTTGTGTATACTTCATCCTTGTTTCCATTATTCACCGTGCTTGAATACAGGATGACATCCTTGTGAATGGACCATAACCCTCATGAATAGCTGCTGAATGGAAGGAGAGATCACAGGCTGGCTTCTGACTAATCAGTAATTCAGCATGAACATCCATCAAAATGGAACCTATTAGCAGGCCTGCATTTCTACATGTGATGACAGCGACTTGTGAATAATACATAGCGGCTGATTCACTGCCATTCATGATGAGTGCACTGTACAGGCCTGGAGAACAGGTCAGCGTTGGAAGACGATCACCAAGAGGACGTAATTATCAATCGGAGACAAGATGTTCAGTGTCAGGTCTTCTCAGCCGAGATCCATATACTTTATGGAAGAAATGTGTTTGTATTTCAATCATCTTAAGATCTGAAGAATCTCAATGATGTGACTTGACGGAAATAGAAGAACTGAATGGAAGAGCTGCCTTGCTAATAAAAAATAAAATCTTTAAAACGCAAACCCATCAAGTCAACTTGAAAACCCCATTAATAAAAAGAAGCCTGCTGTGAGAGAATCACTGCCAATGTTGACCTCCCCTTCTGAAAATGCTAGTTGCCTGGCTGTCATATTGATGCTTTGACTGAACTCTGGAAATGGGGGGAAAAAAAATGGACTCTTGCAGTGGAGGTCCCCAATTTGCACTGCAAGAAATAACTGATTGTTTAGTCTAGGAGTGCAGGGATAAGATGTATTACCTACCCTAAGGTGTAAGTTCACCTACAGCAACATTTTCCAAAAAGCCCCTATGCAATGCCATATCCCCTGAACAGAGCTCACCAGCGATACTACATCAAATGCACCACCAGCCCCATTACACATGAAGCTCTGAAAGAAGGACGGGGGGGCTCATCTTAATAAAAAGGGAAAAAGAAAAATACGCTGACCCCTTAAAGCTATTTGCAGGATGGGCTGATTGCTACAATTGTGGCTAGAAAAGACCGCACTGCACAGATTGACAGGCAAGAGTGCCCGGCAGGTGCAGTATTTGCAAAAGGAGTTGGTGTGCCCTAGTCACGTTATTGAAATGCATAGGAGGATTTTTAGAAAAAAACATGCTGAGGTTCAGTTTAATCCAGCAGTGTCCCTCAATCTATGCAACAGATTTCCCTCAGTGTCTGCTCATAGCAGCTTCAGGCCGTGGTTACAGATTTGCCTCCTCACATACAATACAGGCAGGGGCGGACTGACCATTTGGAAACTCGGGCACTGCTTGAGGGCCCGGGGTCAGCAGGGGGCCCCATGAGATGCCCCTGGTACCTTTTTCATAGGCTTTTTTGAGTTTGGGCAAGGATAAAGGGGCCCCATGATCCCCTATTGCCCGGGGGCCCCATGAGTTGTCAGTCCGCCCCTGAATACAGGGTTAATATCCCTGCACCGAACATGGCGACGCTAAGGGACTACCAACAGCCTGGAGCTCAAGGACAGTGCTGGAGAATCTAGGAGCCAGAAATCAGGTCAATAATACATCTTACCCCTGCACCCCCAGGCTACACAAGCCTTTAACCCTTGCAGTGCAGGGGGCCCACTGCAAGGGTACATTTTTGTCTAAGTCCCAGAGTTCAGATTTAATGATCGAATAACTGACCTGCAACAACTCACCAAATCACGAGTTCATGTCTTGCTCAAACAATATAATAAACAGCCAACGACCTACCAAGGATCACACCCAATGCAGATGTTCCAGCACCACAGAAAACTAAATCCTGATGTTACACAATTCAAGAATGCAAAATCCAGAACCCTGAATATCTGCTTTAAATTATTTAGAGAATTTTAGGGCAGAGCAGAAGTCCAACCATAAAATCATAGTAAACCTCATTTATAAAACTGAATGAGAAGAAATTATGGCAACTTTAGAGCATCCATGAAGATTCTATCCTCTCCTGGAAACTGATTTGAGACTTGAGGTTGGAAAAGCGTGAACCTAATTAGTTGTTATAAGTTGCCAACTACATGTTTAAGACGGTTTACGGTAATTTAAAGAAAAAAAAAAAAAAAAGAAGGAAGGTCTACTAGCTCATTCTTTGAAAGAAAAAAATAAAATAATAGTAGAATATTCCTGTACAATTGGGGTAAAAAACAAATCTCGTACTCACTACAATAATAACTGTGCAAAGCTGTAGTACCCAAAAGGCATTGTAAACTTCCTTAAAATACAAAAGAGAATATATATTTGGGCAGCACAGTGGCTAAGTGGTTAGCACTTCCGCCTGGCAGTACTAGGGTCGTTGGTTCGGATCCCACGGCACCACCTGCCTGGAGTTTGCATGTTCTCCCTGTGCCTGCGTGGGTTTCCTCCGGGTACTCCGGTTTCCTCCCACACTCCAAAGACATGCTGGTAGGTTAATTGGCTCCTGTCTAAATTGGTCCTAGTACGTATGAATGTGAGCTAGGGACCTTAGATTGTACACCCCTTGAGGGTTAGGGACTGATGTGAATGTATAATATATATGTAAAGCGCTGCGTAAATTAACGGCGCTATACAAGTACCTGAAATAAATAAATATATTTTGACACCCAAGATTGCTGCACCTTGTGTCCTACGGACATTTATTTATACCTTTTTGGACTATACCATTTTATTTTTATTGCTTTACGGATTATCACTTGTAATCACAGACATTATTACCATAATACTATTTGCTGAATATTCTTTTTTTTTCCTTGCACTTTAAGTGCACTTATATGATGCATTTTACTGTTCCACTTGATTTATAAAGCTTTGTACTGTGATTTTAGCGCTGCACCTTTTTTTTTATATTTGTGGGGATATACAACACACACTAACACACACACACACACACACACACACACACACACACACACACACACACACACACACACACACACACACACACACACACACACACACACACACACACACACACACACACACCTGTGCCATTTTCTCTTTTGTATTCTGTACATTTGTTTTTTAATGAATAGAGTGGTCTGAAAGCACGTCACTCTGATGCAGGAAATACCTGTTTCCTGAACTGAAAAACAATAATTAGTAAATCCTCACTACAAGGAAAAATAATATCAGGTCCGCTGTGTCACCATCTCTCATAGCACCGGATTATACCCATCAAAGCATGACCAAATGCACGTCTGATGTCAGAACATTTCATATAACCTCGGAATCTGAACGAATAAACTGAGATTATATGAAGAATATGAGGGATGAAATAATAAGGGAGAAGCCAGAAATGCTGATTTTGTTTAATTTACAGGTAACATTTTTTTCATAATAAATTCCAATTCACACTAAATTTCACATTTTAGCTGGAGATAAATGTAAAAAATATTCTAATTAGACAAAGGAAAATTAGTCTGGCCACAGATGGTTCAAATCTCAGCCTGTTCAGCAGTGGCCGGCTGAGAGTTGAACCATGTATGGGAAGCGGATTGTACCCAAGATGATCCATGTATTAACTTGGGCACAACCAGCATGTCAGATTTTTTGGATGCGATTAATGCCAGCGGCTATAGCTACTAGCAATATTAATTTTGTTTTCCCAGCAGGGATGGATCCCCTCCCCCAGGAGAACACAATAGCTCCACGGGAGGGATTCCCCCATCAATACTGTGTTGATGAGGAAATTGAGCAATTGTCTTTGCGGGAAAGAAAAATCGTATCATCTATGGCCTTTCTTAAAATACCTGATTGCTCTGTATTAAAGTGTTACTAAACCCACAACAGTAAAATCAGTCTGTATATGCAGTAAAACTTGCTTGTTATTCTCACTGTGGAACAGAAGGGGTTAATATTCTGCCCTGTGTAAAAAGGCTGTTTGATCCTGTCTTCTCTGATCCTCCCCTTTCCCTACTGTCCCCAATCCATATGTTGATAGTACAGAGCTCTACGAGTCACTCTGCACATGTTCTGTTTGGTGTTGGTAGAGGGTTGTTTTCTTTCTTTGGGAGGGTGCATGTGATCATAACAGGGCCAATCAGCACTCAGACAGAGGGTCAGGGATTGTACAGCCTCACAGGACAGTCAGAACATAAAACCCCTCCTACGAGCTTTAACCAGTGCTCTGCTGGACACTGATAGAGGTCAAAATACTGCTCTAACTGCTGATGAGAAAAGGTATTTAGCAGTTAATATTTATTAATATAAATTTATTTCTGTGTACTGTGGGAGACCAGATATAGTGAAAGCAGGGTCAAGGGTGGTAGTATGCATACAAAGTTCTAGTTCCCTGCGCTGTCATGTGACGATGTACAGTTGCTCCACTGACTTCATTTTCCCAGATGTGCTTCACACTTAAATCCACTAAACAGTGTGAATGGAGGAACCTGCAGTACCCGCTACGGTATTCAGACAGCCACAGCATCCACAGTAACAGCAAGTACCTCTGGATGCAACCACTGTTTGGTTGATCATTTTTCATCCTGACTTGTCGGGATGGGTGGTGCAGACATGGTCACCCATGGTTCAAAATGTGGCTGATGGCAGTATTGGCTGTTTTATTGTAACCGCTTCCAGCATAACATTTGTATTAACGCTCCGTTCACATATAGGCGTTTTGAATCACGCTGCTAAAAATGTCAAATTGCACATCCGCATGTTTAGGTGCCATTCATTTCAATGACATCTAAAAGATGCGGTGCGATTCTGCCGCAACTCTCACCCTGCAATTTCGCAAACCAAATTGTGTAACTTGTGCTCCGAAACATCTTTTGGGTAACATGCATCGCACAGCTTGTCGTGCAAAATGAATAGCACCTGAACACGCTGATGAGGGATTTGACATTTTAAAGGCGCATTTTTATATTGCGGGCAGAATCGTGGCAATTCCACCCGTAATTCAAAACACCAAAAAGGAAATAAACCCCAAATGCAGAAAAAAAAAAAAAAAAAAAAAAAAAAAAAAAAAAAAAAAAGCAGACTCAAAAGGATCACTTAAGTAGAAGCAATAGATTGTTCAGTTACGGTGATGAAATCCATCCATGATATTTGTGCACCAACATCCCCATGACTTCCCGTGCTATAGTCCTTATGGAGGGGGTTATCCTCTGGTTGGATCTTCATTAAAACCTAATGCCAGACAAAACCTTTTTTTTTTTTTTTTGAACACATGAAAACAACTCAAATCCCCTATCCAACGCTCGATGTGGATTGGGGGAAATCACACCCGGACAGTCTTTGCATTCTGACAGTGGGGAGACTTCCCTGCTGTCAGAATACACTAATTAGCACCATCAGCTATAGCTGGCAACACTGATTGAGAGAATATTTTCCAACAGGTTGGTTATACACAAGTCGATCAATACACCAGCCTGCCTGTACAAGGATCAACATTTGTCTGGTCCCAGCTGAACCTGACATTTCGATCCACGTATGGCCAGCTTAAGTCTCAGTTTGCCCAGGCTCCTCCCAAACTCCAATCATAATTGGATAAAACTTTTTATGATTTTTTTTTTTTGTGCTGCAAATGCATGCGCAAAGACAGCGATTGTGGAGTGCTCAAAACTTTTCTGTGTTGCAGAAAAGAAAAAAAAAATCACTTGATTCCCACCCATCAACAGTCAGTGTTGATGGGGAATCCCTTCCGCAGAGTTATTGAATTTTTCCCAGTGGGGTAGGGGTGGGGGCCCTGAAGACAGCAGTTGTTGCTAGCAGCTATAGCCACTGGCAATAATCACACAAAAAAATCCAACAGGCTGGTTGTACCCAATTCATACAACCATCAAATTGGGTCCCTGCTAAACTGGCTGAGATTCTATGGCCAGCTTTAGTTCCCCGTTTCACAAAAAATGGGAAGGTAAGTGAATTCACAACCCCCCACCAATTGCACTTCGCTCCTTCTATGATTATCTGCTACTGCCCACATTACCCAATGTAGTGGCACAGGCAGGGGCGGACTGACAACTCATGGCAATAGGGGATCATGGGGCCCCTGTGTCCTTGCCCAAACTCAAAAGAGCCTATGAAAAAGGTACCAGGGGCATCTCATGGGGCCCCCTAGTGACCCGGGCCCTCGGGCAGTGCACGAGTTTCCAAATGGTCAGTCCGACCCTGGGCACAGGCATTTAAAAAGTGCCCTTCAGTCTTCCAGGGTGTCATCCCAGAACACAGAGGGCTCAGAGAGATTCTCATTGGTCAGCATGGTGACATGGCTGTGCTGACCAATGACTGCTTGCCATTGCAAGCATGATGATGCCACTACACCGGCACTTCTAATGCTCGCATGGGCAGCAGGAGATAATCATGAAAGGAGCCAAGTGCAGTGGGGTACAGGGTGGGGGGATGTTGAGAGTTCAGTTTTTTTTTAATGAAAAAAGGTGAACTAACCCTTTAGTCCTCATGCACACGGGACGTTTTGATCACGCTGGTAACGTTAGCTGTGTAAAATCACGTTAAAAAATATGTGGTTTTTCCGCTTTTTTTTTTTAGCATTTTTTGCATTCGCATTTACCCGAGTTTATTTTTTTAGCGTTTCTTTTTTTTTTTGGTCAAAGTTCAAAAACACCAGTTTGTGGCATTTTACCGTGTTTTTCAGCGTTCCAGTGTTTTTACAGCTAAAAAAAAATCTGCTAGAAACCCACTAGTACTGGGTTTTTCTCCAGCCAAAAAACGTTGATTACAGTCTGTGTGCATGGACACATAGGATAACATGCTGGGGGGTTTATTAGCTGTAGAAAAAAAACCCGTCAAAAACCAAAAACAGCCACTGTAAAATCGTCCCGTGTGCATGAGGCATTGCAAGAGTGACAGTTACAAGTATGACTCCCAAAGGCAGAGGCATGATGGGACTTGTAGTTTCACAACAGCTGGAGGGCCGCCAGTTTGACACCCCTGTACTAGAAGATAGATACACATTTTAGTCTAAGAAGTGCTACAAGGAATATGTAAGGTAACGCAAGACATCCCTCCAACTGTCATTTCTCTAATTAAAACACAAAATTCTCTCAGCCGTTATTCCAGATTTATAAAAGTGACACAAAAGTATCATTCGTATATCCTTTCATGAAAGAGAAGAGTAATAACGGTCGTTTATCAAGCAAAACACGCAGGACCCCTATGCATCATTGATTACATGTTATCCCAGGTACCGATAGAAATAAAATCTGTGCACGGACAAACACGAATCCCTGAGACCAGCACAGACACTATACAAGCTTCAGTTTATTATCCGATGGATGTGTGAATGGATCAAAACTAGTGAATCAGTAAGTAGTGGAATTGCTATAACCTCCCTTCTGTTCAGTTTAGACTCGATTTAGAGTCAAAATCAGCCAGGATGGAAAGTTATCGATCATGTTGGCATCAATCAGCAGCACGGAGATGCTTTGCTCATGAATGTGATCATATTTCGATTAGTCAGATTATTCGATTGTATGAGGAAATCAGAAATACAGTGCTGTGAAAAAATATTTGCCCCCTTTCTGATTTTTTTTGTTTGATGATCTGAATCATTTAAGTGTGACAAATATGCAAGTTTCAATATTACACAAAGATAACCCCGAGTAAACACAAAACGCAGATTTTAACCACTTGCCCTTCAGAGGATTTACCCCCCATCCTGACCAGGCCATTTTTTGCAATACGGTGCTGCGCTGTTTTAACCGACAATTGCACGGTCATGCAATGCTGCACCCAATGAAATGCAAGTCCTTTTTTCCCCATAAATAGAGCTTTTCTTTTGGTGGCATTTGATTGGCTGTACGTTTTTTTATTTTTTGCACTATAAACAAAAAATGACTAACAATTTTGAAAAGAAAAAAAAAAAATTTTTACTTTTTGCTATAAAACATATCCAGTTAAAAAAAAATTTGTAAAATCAAATTTCGTCATAAATTTAGGCCAAACTGTCCATGTCTTTGCTAAAAAAAAAAAAAAAAAAGAAAAAAAATTTCCAATACATGTAAATGAATTGGTTTACATGACAGTTATAGCGTCTACAAATGGCGGTATATATACTGGAATTTTTTTTTTTATTTTTAATACTAGTAATGGCGCTGATCAGCAACTTATAGCAGGACTGCGGAGGGCATTCTGGCACTAACTGTCACTGACATCCCCAGAGACACTAATCAGTGCTAAAAAAAATAAAAAGCACTGACACTATACTAATGACACTGGGCAGGAAGGGGTTAACATCTGGGGTGAACAAAAGGTTAACTGTGTGCTGTTTTACTGTGTGTGCGATTTACTGTGTAAACATGCTGCTTTGTATTGCTCTGCTCTGCAGAGCAAAACAAAGCAGCATGCTGAAGCTGACAAGGGAGAGATCTGTATTGTTTACATACACACTTCTCCTCTGTCACTGTTCTTCGGCAATCAGCGGGTGCCGGAGAGGAGTCTCCGTCCGGGACCCTGTGATTGACAGCCATAGTCGTCAATGGCGGCGCGGGTAGAGCAATGCGCGCCCCCTACCCAGACATGCTAAATCATGCATATATACACACGTGATTCGGTGCAGCCCTGCCGCAGTATTTGTGCTATAGGGCGGCGGGGAAGCGGTTAAATGATTTCATTTATTAAGGAAAAAAATCTGTCCAAACCTGCCTGGCCCTATGTGAAAAAGTAATTGCCCCCTAAACCTAATAACTGATTATGCCACAATTGTTGGCGGCAACAAGCGCAATCAAGTGTTTGCGATAACTGCCAATGAGTCTTTCCCTTCGCTGTGGAGGAATTTTGGCCCACTCTTCTTTGCAGAATTGTTTCATTCAGCCCCATTGGTGTGTTTTCAAGCATCAACAACCTGTATAAGGTCGTACCACAGCATCTCAATTGGATTTAAGTCCGGACTTTGACTAGGCCACTCCAAGACCTTCATTTTTTTGTTTTTTGAGCCATTCAAAAGCAGACTTGGTGGTGTGTTTCGGATCATTGTCCTGCTGCATAACCCAAGTGCGCTTGAGGTCACCAACTGGTGGCCGGACATTCTCCTTCAGGATTTTCTGGTAGAGCGCAGAATTCATGGTTCCATTATTTATGGCAAGTCGTCCAGGTCCTGAAGCTGGAAAGCAGCCCCGGACCATCACACAACCACCACCATATGTGACTGTTGGTATGATGTTCTATGAAACGCTCTGTAAGTTTTATGCCATATGGTAAAGGGACGGACACCTTCCAAAAAGTTCAACTTTTGTCTCATCAGTCCACAGAATATTTGCCCAAAAGTCTTGGGGATAATCAAGATGTTTTTGGCAAATATGAGACAAGCCTTTGTGTCCTTTTTTGGTCAGCAGTGGGTTTCCCCTTGGAACTCTCCCATGGATGCCATTTTTGCCCAGTCTCTTTCTTATTGTTGAATCGTGAACACGGACCCTAACTGAGGTAACTGAGCCTTGCAGTTCTTTAGATGTTGTTCTGGGTTCTTTTATGACCTCCTGCATGACTCGTTGTGCTCTTGGTGTACTTTTGGTAGGCCACCCACCTCTCGGAAGGTTCACCGCTGTTCCAAGTTTTCTCCATTTGTGGATAATTGTCTCTCAGAATGGTTCACTAGAGTCTCAAAGCCTTAGAAATGGTTTTGTAGCCCTTTTCCAAACTGATACATGTCAATGACTTTGTTTCCCATCTGTTCCTGAATTTCTTTAGATTGCTGCGTGATCTGTTGCTTTTTGGGATCTTTTAGCATGCTTCACTTTGTCAGACAGCTTCTATTTAAGCGATTTCTTGATTTACCAGGTCTGGCAGTAATCAGGCCTGGGTGCGGAAAGTGAAATTTAACTCCGCTTTATAAAAATATTTGGTTAATCACAGTTCATTCTTAATTTAGCAAGGGGGGAAATTACGTTTTCACACCCGTCCAGGCAGGTTTGGGCAGCTTTTTTCCCCCTTAATAAATAAAATCATCAAAAACTGCATTTTGTATTTACTTGGGTTATATTTGTTTAATATTTAAAATTGTTTGAGGATCTGAATCATTTAAGTGTGACAAATATGCAAAAATTATTAAAAAAAAAAAATCAGAAAAAAGGGGCAAATACTTTTTTACAGCACTGTATGAATGATAACTTCCAATCAGGGGCGGACTGACCATTTGGAAACTAGGGCACTGCCCGAGGGCCCAGGGTCAGTAGGGGGCCCAATGAGATGCCCCTGGTACCTTTTTCATAGGCTTTTTTGAGTTTGGGCAAGGACACAGGGGCCCCATGATCCCCTATTGCCCGGGGGCCCCATGAGTTGTCAGTCCGCCCCTGCTTCCGATCATCAATTCCAAATATCAATCCATATCCTCTTCCCTGTGGGTGGCGTATCAATGGAATGGATTACCAACTATAGATCAATTATTCCTATAAGGGGGAAATCGATTGCTAAAAGAAACCAAAGTGTCAGGCCACCATTACGGCCTCGTTCACATGGGACGTACTAAAGCGTGTGCCTGTGGAGAGCCGTGCTTACCTGAATGGATGTCAGATTGGGAGCAGTGTGTGCATGTGCAGCTACTGCATCTCGAATGACATGAGACTGACTGCGCATGGAACACCTGTGCCTCCCCGGTGAAGGGAACCACGGCCCTCCATGGGCACAGACCATAATACGCCCCTATGAGCGAGGCTTAGGGCTCCCTGCACACAGGACTGACGCTTCTACACCAAATCTTGCTGGAAGAATGAAGAGTGAGTAGGATGATCCGTATAGTGCCGGTGTGTGCTCCGTACAGAGGTGTACTCATCCCTATAAGTGGGTCCAATCCCTCCACCTCCCACGAGGCTCAATCACATGAAGATCTTACATTAATATTCTAATCAATGATCCTGGGGACTTTTCTTGCAGGTTTTGTTTCAAGGGGGTGTGATCTATGTGTGTACACGTGTGTAGGGGTAGGCAGGGGTATGCATGGAAAATAATGACCGGGAACCAGGTTTTTTTAAACAGATGTGAATGTGTGGGGGGTGCGCAGAGTACGGATAAGGGGGGCAGCGCGAAGAGTACGGATGGGGGGGGGGCAGCGCGAAGAGTACGGATGGGGGGGGCAGCGCGAAGAGTACGGATGGGGGGGGGCAGCGCGAAGAGTACGGATGGGGGGGGGCAGCGCGAAGAGTACGGATGGGGGGGGGGAGCGCGAAGAGTACGGATGGGGGGGGGGAGCGCGAAGAGTACGGATGGGGGGGGGAGCGCGAAGAGTACGGATGGGGGGGGTGCGCAGAGTACGGATGGGGGGGGTGCGCAGAGTACGGATGGGGGGGGTGCGCAGAGTACGGATGGGGGGGGTGCGCAGAGTACGGATGGGGGGGGTGCGCAGAGTACGGATGGGGGGGGTGCGCAGAGTACGGATGGGGGGGTGCGCAGAGTACGGATGGGGGGGGGTGCGCAGAGTACGGATGGGGGGGGGTGCGCAGAGTACGGATGGGGGGGGGTGCGCAGAGTACGGATGGGGGGGGTGCGCAGAGTACGGATGGGGGGGGGTGCGCAGAGTACGGATGGGGGGGTGCGCAGAGTACGGATGGGGGGGGTGCGCAGAGTACGGATGGGGGGGGTGCGCAGAGTACGGATGGGGGGGGTGCGCAGAGTACGGATGGGGGGGGGTGCGCAGAGTACGGATGGGGGGGGGTGCGCAGAGTACGGATGGGGGGGGTGCGCAGAGTACGGATGGGGGGGGGTGCGCAGAGTACGGATGGGGGGGTGCGCAGAGTACGGATGGGGGGGTGCGCAGAGTACGGATGGGGGGGTGCGCAGAGTACGGATGGGGGGGGGTGCGCAGAGTACGGATGGAGGGGGGTGCGCAGAGTACGGATGGGGGGGGGTGCGCAGAGTACGGATGGGGGGGGGTGCGCAGAGTACGGATGGGGGGGGGTGCGCAGAGTACGGATGGGGGGGGTGCGCAGAGTACGGATGGGGGGGGGTGCGCAGAGTACGGATGGGGGGGGGTGCGCAGAGTACGGATGGGGGGGGTGCGCAGAGTCAGAGTACGGATGGGGGGGGCTGCGCGCAGTGTACGGATGGGGGGGCTGCACGCAGAGTACGGATGGGGGGGGCTGCACGCAGAGTATGGATGGGGGGGGCTGCGCGCAGAGTACGGATGGAGATGCGTGCAGACTACGGATGGGGAGGTGCGCGGAGTACAGATGATGGGGGGGTGCGCGGAGTACGGATGGGGGTGCGCGCGGAGTACGGATGGGGGGGTGCGCGGACTACAGATGGGGGGGCTACGCACAGAGTACAGATGATGGGGGTGAGCAGAGTACAGATGATGGGGGTGAGCAGAGTACAGATGATGGGGGTGAGCAGAGTACAGATGATGGGGGTGAGCAGAGTACAGATGATGGGGGTGAGCAGAGTACAGATGATGGGGGGGCTGCGCGGAGTACGGATGGGGGGTGCAGGGTGTCCACTTGGGGTGTGTATGGTGTAAGGATGGAGGTTGCACGGTGTATGGACAGTGGGGAGCACGTTGTACGGATGGAGGGTGTATGGTGTCCACATGGGGGGTGTACAGATGGAAGGAGTACAGTGTGACAGATAACGGGGGGGACACACTGGGTCATCGTCTCACCTGGCTGGCTTTGTGGAATTGTTTCTTCAGCCCGGCCACCGACATGCTGTCCTGGGGATGATAGGTGAGGGGAGCCCGGTGTCCGGCGATCCTCTTTTGACAGAACACAGAGGAGCGGCAGACGTCTGGAGATGCACGAGCCCCGCCCCCTGTGTGTGATTGGAGCAGTCAGAAGCCCAACCCCCCAAGTCTAATCACTGCAGGCTCGGCTCCGGTCTTACAAGCAGTGATCGGTGGAGGGGGCGGGGCGCTGGGCGGGATCCCGAGGAGCATCAGTAACCCCATAAGTGCCGGGGGAAATTAGTGACACGGGGGATGTGACTTTATGTGCGGGAGCTGAACACACATCCCCCAACTAATCAGTGTGGGGGGGTCAGAAGTTGGGTGTAGAGGGCAGGGGCAGACTGACCATTTGGAAACTCGGGCACTGCCGGAGGGCCCGGGGTCAGTAGGGGGACCCATGAGATGCCCCTGGTACCTTTTTCATAGGCTTTTTTGAATTTGGGCAAGGATACAGGGGCCACATGATCCCCAATTGCCCAGGGGCCCCATGAGTTGTCAGTCCGCCCCTGGTCCAGGGAGTGCGGGTCGGTTAGACGGGATGGGACAGACGTGGGGTTGGGAGGGGGAGAATTCTGGGGTAGATGGCGGTAAGGGGGGGGGGGGGGGCAGTTTGAGGTGTCAGTGGTTGGGGGCTAGTCTGGATGAGAATGGGGGGGGTCAGTCTGGGGTAGGTGAGGGTGTTGGGGGGCAGTCTGGGGTAGATGAGGGTGTTGGGGGGGGTCAGTCTGGGATGGCGGTGGGGTCAGAGTTGGTGGTGGTGGTGGTGGGTGTTGATAGTCTAGAGGGGATGGGGGGGGTCAGTCTGGGATGGCAGTCAGTGTCAGAGGGGGTGTCAGTGGTTGGGGGTGGGTGTTATTAGGCGGGGGTGGGTGGGTCAGTCTAAAATAAAATACCACTGTTGTGTTATGACAAGTGACAGAAGTGTAAAAAAAAATTAATAATAGCATAACATTAATAACATAAATACAAAAAGCAAAATACAGTGAAGGAAATACGTATTTGATCCCCTGCTGATTTTGAATGTTTGCCCACTCATAAAGAAATGATCAGTCTAAACTTCGAATGGTAGGTGTATTGTAACACTGAGAGACAGAATAGCAACATAAAATTCAGCAGAAATGCGTCTAACAAATTATGCACTGATTTGCATGTTCATGGGGGAAATAAGTATTTGACCCCCTTCACAAAACCGACTTAGTACGTGGTGGCAAATCCCTTGTTGGCAATCACAGAGGTCAGACATTTCCTGTAGTTGGCCCCCAGGTTTGCACACATCTCAGGAGGGATTTTGGCCCACTCCTCTTGGCAGATCCTCTCCAAGTCATTAGGGTTTGGTGGCTGACGTTTGGCAACTCAAACTTTAAGCTCCCTCCACAGATTTTCGATCGGATTAAGGTCTGGAGACTGGCTAGGCCACTCCAGGACCTTAATGTGCTTCTTCTTGAGCCACTCCTTTGTTGCCTTGGCCGTGTGTGTTGGGTCATTGTCATGCTGGAACACCCATCCACGACCCATTTTCAATGCCCAGGCTGAGGGAAGAAGGTTCTCACCCAAGATTTGAAGGTACATTACCCTGTCCATCGTCCCTTTGATGTGGTGCAGTTGTCCTGTCCCCTTAGCAGAAAAACACCCCCAAAGCAGATTGTTTCCACCACCATGTTTGGAGGAGGAGGAGGAATGCTGCCTATAACCCCAAGAACACCATCCCAACTGTCAAACACGGCGAGTTGAGTTGATACCAAAGAGCTCGATTTTGGCCTCATCTGACCACAACACTTTCAACCAGTCCTCCTCTGCATCATTCAGATGTTCAGTGGCAAACTTCAGACAGGCCTGGATATGTGCATTCTTGAGCAGAAGGACCTTGCGAGCACTGCAGGATTTCAATCCTTGTCGGCGTAGTGTGTTACCAATTGTTTTCTTGGTGACTGTGGTCCCAGCTGCCTGGAGATCATTGACAAGATCCTCACGTGTAGTTCTGGGATGATTCCTCACTGTTCTCATGATCATTGACACTCCACGAGGTGAGATCTTGCATGGTGCACCAGACCTAGGGAGACTGACAGTTGTTTTGTGTTTCTTCCATTTGTGAATCATTGCACCAACTGTTGTCACCTTCTCACCAACCTGCTTGGCAATAGTTTGGTAGCCCAGTCCAGCCTTGTGTAGGTCTACAATCTTGTCCCTGACATCCTTGGACAGCGCTTTGGTCTACTCTTTGCCATGGTGGAGAGTTTGGAATCTGATTGTTTGAGTGCTCCTGTGGACAGGTGTCTTTTATACAGGTAACAAAATGAGATTAGCAGCACTCCTTTTAAGACACTGCTTCTAATCTCAGCTTGTTACCTGTATGAAAGACACCTGGTAGCCAGAAATTCTGCTGAATGATAGGGGATCAAATACTTATTTCCCTCATCAACATACAAATCAGTGCATCATTTGTTAGAGATTTTGAATTTTTTGTTGCTATTCTCTCAGTGTTACAATACATCTACCATTCGATTTTTAGACTGATCATTTCTTTGTGAGTAGGAAAACATTCAAAATCAGCAGGGGATCAAATACCTATTTCCTTCACTGTGAGTTAAATGAATGTCCAGGACAGTCCAAACAAAATCAAGGAAAAGGGAAAAAAAAAAGTCCTTGAGACAGACCATAAAGATCTCTTTGCAGAACAAGAACTATGTTGATAGTGTCATCAGCATCCAATGCCAGCAAAGGTGATAGAGTGCAGGCTTACTAGGTCTACATGACCCCTTTTCTCAGAGCGGTCATAGAAAGCTCAACCAATTAGCATAGACATTAATAGCATCTCCCACACATTCCCAGATCCAAACAACCTTGGCAGGTCCCAGCGGTAAGACTCGTGTGGAATAAACAGATATGCCTTGTAGTGTAAAATATTCTAATACATTTATTTAGCATGAAAATACTCTCACACACGAATAAAAACATTGTGCATTGAAATGAAATGACTGAGCTGGCATGCGCTTCTGGTACACCATGATGTTAGCAGGAGGCTCCGTCCAACGCGTTTTGTCATCAAAGGACGCCTTCTGGGGCATGGACACCATGCTGCATCATCACGTATATATACACAGTTCATTTCAACCAAGCCTCATTTTCAGTTGTTTATCCAAGCCTTGTTTTGGTAACATACCACAAAGGCCAATTATAGGTTGGGGTGGTTGCCATTTGTTTGTACTGCTGGTGAACTGGTGAGGGGACACACTGGATACCTTTGCTGCCACTGTACTATTTCTGGGTGACCAGTTCATCCCTATACCCTTTAAGGAGGGGCGGGCTCCCTCCTGCCATACCTGCCCTTAATCTATCCATGTGCTCCAGCTTTGGAGACTCTCAAAATGTATAGAATTAAGGGCCTGTTTACACTTGACTAATTTCGAAAGCTTGCCAAACACCCCTACAGGGTTTGACAGATGCTAGACAGGCGTTTGGTAAGTGTTTTTAACGCTTCTCAAAGGCCTGTCTGATGCCTGCTGACAAAGCTAGTGTAAACTTAGCCTTAGGCTGTAGATATATTGGGGTGCCATGACGTGGCCGCTGCAGCTTACACATGCATTTGCAAATGTGTGCAAACTAAACCCCTTGTTTTAAAATGAACTGTTAGGGTAATTCGGTTTGTTTTTTGACATACCACAAAATACAGTAAACCTGCTCCCCAAGCCTTGTTTCCCTCAAGGCTGGCTCACAACCGAGTCTCAACTTAAATATAAGAGATGCCTGGAAATTGACCGCAGCCTTATGTTAAATCCCATACATCAAACAAACTAAAAGATTCCCCATACACTATTTGCACAAAACAAATGACACCAAGTGCACGACGAATAAAAAAAAAAAAAAAAAAAAAAAGAAAAATGGAATATATTTCTAATTACTACAGTCCACTGAAGGAGCAAGAAAAAAAAAAAAAAAAAATCAAAGCGCCATCTTGTGGGCACTCACAGTAATATTAGAAATGTATTTTTGGTGTCTGAGATAAAGTAAAAATTACAACCTGATCAAAGCAGCACTTAAAATAGTTATTTTACCTCTATACAAATAACAAAAGAACACCGTATTAATAAATAAACTCACAAAGATTAAAACCACAAAAACAATGTTAAAATATTCATATACTTAAATGAAAGGGCAAATTAGCCCTCTCTCTAAAAATATGTCTACTATAGGAGGAAAGTCACATATCCATAGGGGAAAGGAAAAATTCCAATAAGAAAATGCATATCCTAATGTAGGGGATGTCCCACATTATTATTTAAATGCGTAGACGTCCCAATCTACATTTAGACCATATGGGACATAAGACTTTCCCATCTAACATCTAACTGCACTGCCCCTCCAATGGGGGACAAATGTATCTATTCCTAATAGTGTCTTAGTGGGATCCTTATTATGGATGGTAGCATAATGCCTTGGGAGACTGTGTCCCTTGAAGCCTTGCCTGATATTCCCCAAATGTTCTCCAAGTCAAACCTGCAGTGTCCAGGTGGTTCTTCAAATATATTGGAGGCCACAAGGACACTGCAGGAGGTAAACCACACTAGCCATTGAGCACGTAAAGGCTTAATTGCAAAGCTCCAAGCAGTGGCAGTAGATGTAAAGGTCTCAGCCTTTTTCTCGCGAAATGCATTAAACTGGCATATGTTGCACTTTCTACAACTAAAAAACCCCGTCATATTGTGAAAAAAGTTAGATCCTCAGGGAGATCAAATATGTTGGGTGATCTCTTAAAGAAGGAGCACCCCTAAACACCACCTGTGGCCTAGGGGGAAACTTGGGTCCAAGAACCCTATAATTTTACAAAATGTGCCAATGTTTGGCCACGATTTTCATCACCAAAAAGTGTTGTGTAGAAAAAAAAAAAACAAGGTAACCAGGGACCATGCAAATCCCTTCATATTAGCACTATCATCTGCTTGTACTGGCCTTTCAGTCAACAATATATTTCTATCCAACTCCTGGACCAACTGAATAGGACTGCACAAAATGTCAACATTATACCTCTTTTTAATAAAATGTTTCTTCAGTATCTCTGCTTGAAATGAGTAATTTTGTATTCTAGCGCTGTTATACCTAATGCACATAAATTGACTACGAGGAATAGATTTTAACCTTGAATGATAGAGACAACTATCTGTAGGGATAAATGAATTTCGGTCGGTTGTTTAAAAAAAAAAAAAAAAAAGTGGAGGTGATGAAATTAGTTCCTACATTAGAAATTTTTAGGTCAACAACTTGTATTTATGTTTGGCTAGCCTCAAAATTCTAGCTAGATGCCTCTATCATTATCGTTAAAAACTTGCATGTAATCCTCCAGGGATTCAGGAGGTCCATCCCAAAAGGAGGAGGATGTCATCTATACATCTAGCCGACATCATAAGTTCTGATGGACGATGGGCATAGACGACATTCTCCTCCCACTTGTATATAAATAGGTTGGTCAAACTGGGGCATATTTAGCCCCCATAGCCACTCCATTCTTTTGAGGAAAAAAACTGACCACCAAATCAAAAATAGTTATGGGTGTCCACGAACCTCAGTGATGCCATGAGGAAGTCTGAGTAGTGGGTAAATCAGACCACCTATCCAAATAATATTCCACCGTTAAACCTAAATTGTGTGGTATACTGCATAAAGTGACAAGACATCTGCTGTCACCATTCAAAATCCCTCCTTATAACCTGGCTTGGGAGTAGCTCCCTTGTAGACTCCTCCCTGCTCCTTACAGAATTCTCCCAGCTCCCTTATAACAGCGCCCTGACAAACTTTTCCCACCTGCATCACATTTTCCTCCCTCCCCTCTCACAAACTTTTCCCAACTCCCTCATACCCCCCCCCCCCAGCAGACCCCTCCCTATTCACTGGCTGACTTTTTCTCTTCCAACCAGTCTTCTCCAAGCTCACAGACCTCTTCCCATTCCCCACCAGACTGTTCCTCACTTCTCCTTTGAAGATTCATACTTGTTCCCCCCAGACTCCTCCCTGCTTCACTCATTCCCTAGTCCCCTGCAGACTCCTCCCCATTCCCTAATAGATTCGGTCTCCACTCCTTTGATTGAAGACTGAGTTTACTAGGGATCCAAGGAAGCAGGGAGCCTACAGGGAAACAGGGATGAGTATTTGAATGTGCAGAGTGGAGTATGCAGGGGAGCGAGTAGTCTGTCGGGGAGTGGGAAGGAGTCTGTGAGCAAGAAGGGAGGGGTTTGTAGGACAGCTTGGAGAAGACTGATGGGAAGAGTTGCCTAGTGAGTGGGAAATCTGTGTGGGGGAGCAGGAAAGTCTTTGAGGGAGAAGGGAGGAGTCTTCAGGGCAGAGGGGAAGGCCTGTGATGGAACAGGGAGACATTTGTCAGGCAGTAGGGAGGAGTTTGTTAGAAAGCTGGGAGGAGTCTGTGAGGGAGCTGGGAGAAATCTGGTGGAGAGGGGGAAGGAGTTCGCTAGGGAGTAGAACCCTCAGACTCCTCCCACTGCTGTCAATCACAGTCAGTGAGAAGGGAGCGGGGGGCAGGGCTGAGTTCCACTGTCTGTGTCTATGGAACAAGCTCAGTATCAAGGCAAAATGAACAGTAAAAATACAGGCAGGGCACAGGACAAAGCACTCGGGACAAAATGTATGTGAAATGGTTTGATACAATAATGTTTTACTTTGTGATTTTAGTGTATTTAGTGAATGTTACTTTTTGACATTTTTAAATTTCCCGCCGTTCCATCCCCGTACGTCCCGACGTCGCAGGGAACGGAACCCAGAAGACAGATGCCGGCATTGGCCAGAGGACATTGCCGGGGATGCTGCAGGGGGGACATCACGGGAGCGCAGGACAAGGTAAGTGCAGAAGGAATCCCACAGCAACGCTGCAAGGTATTCCCGAATGTAGCTTGGGGTTACCGCTTGTGGTGCTGAAACTCCAGGGAGGTTAATGCCCCCTTGATTTGTTTTTTTTTTATCTGTTTTTCACTGGAGACCTTTACAATTTGATTGTGGACCAATGAAATCTTTCTGCCCAACAATATCACTGCTAACCTAAATCCAAACCTTGCCAGGCCATTCGGGTGGAAACCTTTGACAGTTTCCAAATTTTACATTTTTGGCCTAACCCTTAATATGAGCATTACAAAAAAGAATGACTTGCGGTTATATTGGTCCACAGACCCGATACATCATATACCTAGTACCCTGCTGCAAGGGCCAGGCTTGCAATAAATTATCTCCCCAGCAAGCATGCCAGATATGTGGTCAAAATGTATAAGCTCTGTGACAGGGCAACAGGCTATACATACAAATTTTGAACTTAAGACAGTCAAGTGGAGCCCCCCAAACACCCAGACTAAATGCGGAACAGTGGCAATAGTGTGGGACTTCGTGTCACTCTTGTTCTGTAAGGGATACCATTTGTATGTGGACAACTTTTAAATGAGCAAGCCACCTTTTAGACATTTGTTCAATCTAGGAATTGGCTGCTGTGGTACTATGCGACCTAACTGCAGGAACTTCCCCGAACAGCTCGTTAACATCGGACATAAAAGGTGAGGTGTGGGGGGGAAGGGTTAAAGCCTGCTTGCGCAACAAAGAACTACTCACAGTTAAGTGGAAGGACAGACAAGATGTATTCATCCTGTCTTCTATTCATGCAGGCACAGCGGTCCAAATTACCACGGCATCTGGGGTCATTAAAAAGCCTCCCTGTGTCCACGATTATAATCCTTTTATGGGAGTCATAGTTTTAAACAACCAACTGATGTCGCCGTATTTAGCGTCATGCAGAGTTAGACACTGGTATAATAAAATTTCTATATATTTATTTCAATTGGCTGTATACAATGCTTTTGTAATTTACAAAGAAATTGGAAGAACTGGATACTTCCTAAAATTTCATGAAGCAATCATCACAGCCCTTTTGTAACCAGAAGGTGCTGTGGCCCAAAACCCACGAGCTGAACAAAAAAATAAACATTAAATGGGCAGCATAGTAGCTAAGTGGTTAGCACTTCCACCTAGCAGCACCAGGGTTGTTGGTTCGAATCCCAACCACAGAAGTTTATATGTTCTCCCTGTGCCTGCATGGGTTTCCTTCCACACTCCACAGACATTCTGCTAGGTTAATTGGATCCTGTCTAAATTGAGCCTACTATGTGTGAATGTGAATTAGGGACCTTAGATAGTAAGCTCCTTAAGGGCAGGGACTGTGAATGTAAAATGTACATGTAAAATGTTGCATAAACTAATGCCTCTATATACTGTAAGTACCTGTAATAAATAAAATTGAATGTTTGCCCAAGATTAGAAAAGTGGGTGGATGAGTGACAGGCGATTCTAATGTTGGGCATACCACACACTTTTTCAGGCTGAGGTTTCTTCATCCATATCAATTGATGTGAATGGAGGAATCTGTTAGGTTCTTTTCTTGTGCGCACCATTACTCCATTCACATCGATTGACGAGGATGAAGAAATCTCTGCCAGGAAAAATGTATGGTATGCCCAACATTAGAATTAGCACATGGGCATATATGCAATTTTTTTTTTTTTTTTTGCAGCCTAACCCAAAAGAGTGAGTGGCTGTGTGGCGGAAACCTCTAATACTGGCATAATTTTTTTTTTTGGAAGGCTAGCTGGTAAGTGTGCTGGGTATTTTTTTGTTGTTTCCAACTGAATATAGTTCAATTACATGGGCTTTGCTATATTATTTTACACTGTGATCTATGATTCGGTCTCTCATCTCCTTTGTGCTCAGCAATTTGATAACTAGGCAATCATCTATGCAGTACATTCCTTTTGTGTATATTATATTGCAGAGACCTTGTCTTGTCCATTCGAGTGACTGAATATGTACAACATAACAGTATAGATGCATGTCTTTGGCAGCAGCAGTGTTGTTACTTCATACCCATTTCAAAACAAATAACTTTTTTGGATGAAAAAAAAATTATTCATATACAGTTGTGTTCAAAATAATAGCAGTCAGACATCACTAACCTGATCAATCACTGTTTTTGGTAGAAATGATATTTCTACATGGCAAATAATTTACTGGCAGGTGTAGTAGAGTAATAGAAATCCAACAGACCCAACAGTCATGACATGCATGCTGCTGATTCTGTGTAATTGAATCACTAATTGAAAGGGGCATGTTCAAAATAATAGCAGTGTGGAGCTCTATTAGTGAGGTCATTCATTCTTTGAAAAACAGGTGGCAATTATTGCCCTTAAGGAAGGAAGGAAGGCAGCAAATGTTGTACATGCTGGTTACAGTGCATTTCTCTCTGAAATCCTGAGGAAAATGGGTCGTTCCAGACATTGTACAAAAGAACAGCGTACCTTGATTAAAAAGTTGATTGGAGAGGGGAAAACATATAAAGAAGTGCAGAAAATGATAGGCTGCTCAGCTAAAATCGGATGTCCCGGCACTAGCTCCGCACATCTCCGGCACTGACAGCAGCCCATAAAAGGGCATAGTGCCGCTTCACCCCCGGGGCCCCCCCCTGCCTCTCTCCGGATCTCGGGCTTCTGTTCATATGCCCGGAAAGACGGCGATGAAGAGCCGTGGAGGCTCCCAGCTGCAGCTCCCTGCGGGGACTGGGAGATCCAAGATGGCGGCCGGATCGGCGCCCGCGGCTCCTGGTGTCTCCTCTGCCTCTCTTGCAGCAGCACCTCTCCCTCGGAGGGAGAAGATGGGCTCCTCGTCCCACGCTGGTCCAGGGAGGACTGCAGCAGCATCATCATCAGCTGGGGGTGAATGACTCCCTGCAGCCCCCCCAGTCACCCTCCAGCCCTGTGCCATTAGAGTCCCAGGCTTCGGCCTGTTCATTGAGCCATGACTCCCCTGCATCCTCGCCCTTGAGCAGCAAAATAGCTGCCATTTTTTCAAGCCAGCATAGCGGTCCTGAGCCCGTGGATGATAGCCCGGCTTCCTCGCCAACAATTCCTCCTGACCCGCCTCTATACTCTGGTGATACGACTTTGATAGCTCGGTTCGCAGATTTGCTGCAACGCGAATTAGACAGAGCTACCTCAAAACTGGCGGCTGATCTAAAGCAGGATTTTCAGGCCTTGGGCCACCGTCTAGACAGTATTGAGGCTAAAGTTGATGCGACAGTCCAAAGTATCTCCCAAAATTCTAACATGATCACCGACTTGCAAGATCGCCTGGAGGAGGCGTATTTTAAAATTGATGACCTGGAGAATCGGGCCAGGCGATACAATTTTCGCATTCGAGGTCTTCCTGAGTCGGTTAAGGAGCTTACTAGCTGCGCACACACCCTCATGCGGTCTGCTATGCCTGCTATTGATGACCTTCACCTTGAGATTGATCGCATTCACCGAGCACTGATCCCCCCGGCAAGGGGGGCCTCCTAGAGATATCATCGTCAAGCCTCATTTTTTCCAGGTTAAGGAAGTGGTTATGCGGTTTGGCAGGGAGAATCCGGATATAGAGCTTGCAGGGCACAAGGTACAAATCTTTGCTGATGTCTGTCGGCCACTATCCAGAGACGGCGATCCCTCAAGCCACTTCTCTCTCACTTGGTTCAAAAGGGCATTAAATATCGTTGGGCCTACCCTTTTCGTCTACAGTTCACTCTTAATGGAAAGTCCTATGGGTTTGCTACATTCCAGGATGGCGAGGAGTTGCTGCTTCAGCTGGGTATTATATCTCGCAGTCCGACGTTCCATTCTCCTACGGGATCGGCTCCTCGACCTCCGCTGCTCCAGCCATTGTGGACTACTCCATCATCTAAGAAGAAGGAGTCCCGGAATCCGCCTGGGAGGATTTCTTGAACTTTTGTGTTCTTTTCGCTGGGATGTGTTCGTTGATGGCGGCCTCTCTGTGGCTCTTAGGAGCGTTGGCCGCTGTTGCTGTATTGGTGCAGGGGGATGGGCTGGGGGTGGGACTTGGGGTGTTAATTGCATCTGTTTGCTGAATACCATTTCAAGTGGTTTTAATTGCTTTGTTTTTATGTTCAATGTGCTGTGCGTTTGATTTATTGTTGATGGGTTGTAATTGCTGTTGGTGCCGGAGAGTGTCTTTGCGCTCTCCCTGATTGGAAGACTCTTCCCTGGGAATGTTTCTCTGGGCAGACCTATTCCACTACAGGGCTATTGCTCTGTATTTCCTGGTACATTGTTTCATTCATTTACCAGTACTGTTTCGTGTACCGCGGTCACTTGGCATTTGGACTTTTGTGTTCCGAATGTTCTCTTTTCTTTTTTCTTCCGATTTTTTTCTCTTTGTTTTTTTCTGATTTTTTGGGGGGTCAGCTGGCGACATTTAGGGACTTCTAGGGATCTTCATACTTTTAAGGAATGAGGGGTCTTTATTATGCTTAGTTTCATAATTATTTATCATGTCTTCCGTACGGTCCACTAGCAGAGAAATTTGCTTCCTTTCTCACAATGTTCAGGGGTTCAATTCCCCATCCAAACGCATACAGGCTTTTAGCTCATACCACTCCCTTGGGGCGGATATAGTTGCCTTACAGGAGACTCATTTTCCCCCCTCCTTCTCTCCACGTTATATTCATAAAAATTACCCTTCTTTGCTTTTTTGCTAATGCTACAGAGAAAAAGCGGGGGGTGGCCCTATGCTTTTCTCGCCGAGTGTCCTTTGTTGAATCTAAAATTATCCGGGACAAGGAGGGGCGATATCTTTTGGTGAAAGGCCACTTGGGAGGAAACCTTATCACTTTTATAATTTATTATACCCCCAATGCCAATCAGGTTGAATTTTTCCAATCTTTGCTAAGCACTCTGGTCGGAGAATTTGAGGGTCACGTTATTCTAGCTGGTGACTCTAATTTAGCATTGGACCAGACTCTGGATCGTTCCCAAACCGCCACGCTTTAGCCTCCTTCTAGACAGAGCCGTAAATTGGCTCAACTTTTATATCGATATGATTTTATTGATGCATGGAGGGAGGCTAATCCTACTTCTCGAGACTACTCCCACTACTCCAGGGCTCATAATAGTTATTCTCGCATTGACCATATTTTTCTTCCTACATATTCACTCCCCAAACTTGTCACTGCTAAAATCTTTTCCACGCCCTGGTCTGACCACGACCCAGTTTCTATCACCTTGTCGTCCGAGACTCTTGGTAAGACGGCTTTTCATTGGAGTCTTAATGACTCTATTTTGGGTAATCCCTCTCATTGTCGGGAAATTTCCTCACACCTACAAATGTTTTTTGATTTTAATAAAGCAGAGGACACGAACCCGGCAATTAATTGGGCAGCTCATAAGGCCTCAGTCAGGGGATATATTATTCAACTCTCTTCTCATTTAAAAAAAGCCCGAAATGACCTACTTGCTACTAAAACTCAGTTGTATACTGACCTGGTTGCTCAACATAAGCAACATCCCAGTTCTGATTTGTTACTTAAACTTGACCAGGCCCGACTGGAACTTAACTTATGTCTTACTACCACTGCGGATAAACAACTTCGTTGGTCTAATCATAAATTCTTTACTTGGAGGGACAGGCCTGGCACGCTGTTGGCACGCAAGCTGACTGCTAGACATTCCCAGATGGCCCTCCCCAAGCTCAGACTGGACAACGGTTCGTTATCCCAGGACCCGGGTAAGATCCTCCACAAATTCCAGTCTTTTTACTCTCAGCTTTATAGTTCGCCCATGGGGGGTTGTTCTTCTTCCTCTCTGGAGGCTTTTTTGGAGTCTATCTCATTTCCCCCCCTCCGGGAGGCACATAGGGAGCTAATGGAACAACCCATCTCCTGTGAAGAAGTTGGGAATGCGGTGAAATCCCTGGCCTTTCATAAGGCCCCGGGACCGGATGGTCTTCCCAATACTTACTATAAAGCTTTCCCGGACATTCTGATACCCCATATGGCCCTGTACTTTAATTATTTGCGGGAGGGGGGAGTGGTTCTCCCAGAGGAAAATAAGGCATTCATTAGTGTCATTCCCAAGCCTTTCAAGGATGCCGCTGTGGTCTCCAATTACCGGCCTATTTCTTTAATTAATTGTGATTTAAAGATTCTTACTAAAATCCTGGCCCTACGGCTCCATAACTTCTTGGCTTTATACATTCATGATGACCAATCTTGATTCATAAGTGGTCGACAAACATCGGACCAAATTAGGCGGACTATAGCTTTGCTGTCAGCTGTGCAGTCCAATTGGGATGGATCGTCACAAAGGGAAATTTTACTACTGTCACTGGATATTCAGAAGGCATTCGACAGTCTATCCTGGGACTATTTGTTTAGAACATTGGACAGGTTTGGGTTTGGCCCTTATTTTACGACGCTGTTGCGGGCCCTCTATTCTACCCCGTCAGCTCAAGTTTCCATTCGTGGACATAAATCAGTCCCTTTTTCGATAGAGCGAGGAACTAGACAGGGATGTCCTCTTTCTCCGTTGCTCTTTGCGTTGGCGATGGAACCTCTTGCGATTGCTATTCGCGCTGATTCCTCTATATCGGGTGTTACCTGTGGTCAAAGGGTTCATAAATGCGCCCTATTTGCCGACGATGTTCTTATGTACATATCTGATCCTCGAACGTCTCTACCTGGTTTCTTCCATCTGTTTCATCGGTTTTCTGAGGTCTCCGGTCTTACGCTCAACTCATCTAAAACTGTTGCTTTAAATATCTCGTTACCCGATTCAGAGGTTCGCTACTGCCGGGAAAACTTTGATTTTCAGTGGGCCCCTGGTTCTCTCCCCTATCTGGGGATTCTCCTTACGAAATCTTTATCAACGCTATACCAGGCCAACTATCTCCCGCTTTTCAAACGACTTAAAAATGACTTACTAGCCTGGCAGGATCTTTCACTTTCCTGGTTCGGTAGAATTCTATTAAAATGACCTTCCTACCTAGATTATTATACTATTTCAGGACGTTACCAATTCTGATTCCCAAACGAGAACTAGCCTTACTACAGGCTGCAGTCTCCAGATTTGTATAGAGGGGAAAGCGCCCTAGGCTGAACAAATCTACCTTATTTTCTTTAAAGAGGCATGGTGGTTTGGGACTCCCTAATCTTTTCGCATATTTTCAGGCGGCCCAAATAGCACAACTATCTTGTACTACGGCCAGGGGATATGTCCCCCAATAGGTTGGGATTGAGGCTCTTTCGTGCCGTCCATATGCTATTGGTACTCTCATGTGGCTTCCCAATGGATTGCGCCCTCCTATTTTGTGTCCTACTCTATCCTATTCATTGTCAGTGTGGGATAGATGGTGAGCTCGTAAACCTTTCTTCTCTCCGCATACCCCGTTGGCTCCGGTGTTTGGTAATCCTGAGTTTGCCCCGGGTTTGTCTTTCGCGAGGTTCCAATGGTGGATTAATAAGGGGTTGCTACGTATTGGTGATTATTTGGATGGGGTTCGCCCTCGGTCTCTTCATTATTTTGTGAATTTTTGTGGGATGCCTCGTGGAGAGATATTTCATTACCATCAACTTCGCTCTTTTATTGATAGCAAACTTAGACTACTCACAGAACCTTGTGCGCTTACTTCCCTCGAGGTCTCCTGTGGGGCAAGTGCGATGATGCGAGGTCGCTTGTCCATTGTTTATGCTTTGTTGGTTGATCCCCTAACTAAATTATCTTACACGATTCTATGGGAACGGGATTTAAATAGTTCGTTGGATTTGGATACCTGGTGGACTGCGGCCCATGCCCTATCGAAGATTTCGATTAACACTGATCTTGTTGAATCTAATTACAAAACGCTACTTCGGTGGTATTTGGTTCCTGCTCGCCTAGCCATAATGTATCCTTCCGTTTCATCTGGCTGTTTCCGACGCTGTGGTCAAGAGGGCACCATGTTCCACGTCTGGTGGAAATGTCCAGTCGTGAGTAGGTTCTGGATCCGCATATTTGATTTTCTTTACTCAGTGACAGGAATTAATATCCATAGATCGCCAGAAGTGGCCTTGCTTAATATACTACCCTCTGATGTTCCCAAAAAATTGATTAAATTAATTTTATATATCATATTGGCGGCTCGCATTACCATAGTTAAGAGTTGGAAGCAATCCTTGATCCCGCTGGATAGGGTGAAACAAAAACTCAACTGGATAACGGTTAATGATAAACTGACGAGTATCGTCACTGATGATGTGTCCAGATTTGAGAGGACTTGGGATTCTTGGATTACTTATATTACTGTATCGTGAGTGTCTGGCAGCTGACCCCCCCCCCCCCTTATATTTTTTTTTTCTTTTTCTTTCAATTAAGAGTACTTTCCTTTTTGTCTCTCTCTTCCTCTCTTTTTCTACTATTTGTTGAAATATTTTTTTTCTCTCTGTTATTTTTGGTCCATTTTGACTTAATTTTTGTTTATTGATCTATGAAACCTGTATGTTTTCATGGCTATGACATTTTTTATGTGAATTGTAATGCTATTGTCTGCTAATTTGTTTTATTTACCTACCAGTGTTATGCTTATGATTCTGAATCTTGTTCCACCTTGTGGGTGGGCCCTTTCTTTTTCTCTTTTATTGTTTGCCATCTTGTTTTACGTTTTATTATGCTTGTTTCTCAATAAAAATATTGATATATAAAATGGCAACCAAAACCTGAAAGACGTGGAAGAAAGTGAAAAACTACCATTTGAATGGATAGAAGAATAGCCAAAATGGCAAGGACTCAGCCAACAATCAGCTCCAGGAAGATCAAAGAAGGTCTAAAGTTACCTGTGAGTACTGTTACAATTAGAAGATACCTATGTGAAGCCAAGCTATCTGCAAGAAGCCCCCGCAAAGTCCCACTGTTGAAAAAAAGACATGTGCTGAAGAGGTTACAATTTGCCAAGGAGCACATTGACTGGCCTAAAGAGAAATGGCCCAACATTTTGTGGACTGATGAAAGTAAGATTGTTCTTGTTGGGTCTAGTGGCCGGAGACAGTTTGTCAGACGACCCCCAAACACTGAATTCAAGCCACAGTACACTGTGAAGACAGTGAAGCATGGTTGCGCAAGCATCATGATATGGGGATGTTTCTCATACTACGGTGTTGGGCCTATTTATCGCCTACCAGGGATCATGGATCAGTTTGAATACATCAGAATACTTGAAGAGGTCATGCTGCCTTATGCTGAAGAGGAAATGCCCTTGAAATGGGTGTTCCAACAAGACAACGACCCCAAACACACCAGTAAACGTGCAACATCTTGGTTCCAGACCAACAAGATTGACGTTATGGAGTGGCCAGCCCAATCCCCGCATCTTAATCCAATAGAAAACTTGTGGGGTGACATCAAAAATGCAGTTTCTGAGGCAAAAACAAGAAATAGAGAAGAACTGTGGAATGTAGTCCAATCATCCTGGGCTGGAATACCTGTTCACAGGTGCCAGAAGTTGGGTTGACTCCATGCAACACAGATGTACAGCAGTTCTCAGAAACAGTGCTTATACAACAAAATATTAATTAAGTGATTCAAAGGAAAGCAAAATCTTCAAACATTTTTCAGTTTATATAGTGAATGTTTGTGTCTGTAAAGAATACAAACACTGCTATTTTTTTGAACAGTCTAATATTCACTTTTCAATTTTTTTTAGAGGAACAACACAAATTTGATATATTTTTCTTCATGTTTTGATTTGGAATAGAATGTGTAGTGTTCCCAATGCATTTGTGTGGATGGAAATAAAAGCTATTAGAAGGATTTTGAGCTTTATTCACTTTTTTCAACACACTGCTATTATTTTGAACACAACTGTATATATCCTGCTACCCTATGCTCCAAATTCCCCTCCTAAACATATTGCCCGTTGTCATACCCTCCACACTCCTCTCCTGCACTTACTGCCCACACCATATTTCTATATAGTGGAGTCAACACAGAAGCTAAAAGATTGTGCAACCCATCACAAATATTCAGTACAGGACAAGTTGTTAGTACTATCCTTTGTGAGATACTTGTGGAAAAGAGATATTCATTATCTCAGCTATGATGTGTCATCTGCACTGATACAACAAATAACGTGAGGATATGAAAGTGCTTCAAATAAACGGTCTTATAATTTGCATGTTGTTCTATTATGTGAATACCTTAGATTACAGTTGATCCTACAAAAACAGAGTACTACTCCTACTCTATTTTTTGCAACGTGATGAGTTTGAAATGAAGTTTGCACAAATTTTGAAGACATGCTCATTTGATTTTATGACTTTTAAGGTCCATGCACACTAGCTTAAAAAAATACTGCTTCTAGAGGAATCTAGCATGTTGCCTGGAGAAGCAGCTCAATGGTATCCTATGTGTCCATGCACATTAGGTAGTCTAGAGGTGTTTTTCTTAAGTTCAACGTTTAACGGTAGAAAAAAACTCTTCTGTTTTGTGTTTTTGATAGCATTTTCTGGCAGAAAAAAAACCCGCTAAATGCTCCTAAACACTAGTATAAAACACTCCAAATTAGCATTCTTTTCTGCTTTTTTTAAGCCAGTGTGCATGAGCCTAAGATGTTTTTTTTTCTGCCAAGGGAACTGGTTATCTTAAGCACAGCATGCATGGACCCTTACAGTGGAATATTTTCAAAAAGAAACGGGAACATATCTGTCATCATCTGTAATACAGAGAAAACATTGAGTCATCAGTGCATTAGAATTAGAACAGTTAAAAAATTAGGGAACTTACACAATTAGGCAAAAATTGCATGGGGAATCAGATATATAAGAGGCACAAACTGGAGTGAGATAAAGATTGTGTTCAGAAATGGACTGAATGTGGAATGCTTTATTAATATTAGAGGAGGTGGCTCACAATTTAGTGGGCAATTTTCAAAGTGCAGTCTGTCAGCATTGTGCATAATACACATCTTCTTCTGTCTGTTCTCAATAAGAGTTTCTGCACTAAGGGCTCGTTTATAACAGAATCTCCACGTTCAATGAGCAATCTTGCTTGCGAGTTTACATGCATTTGTTCAATTTATTTTTTTCAAAAGAAAAAAGACTTTCAGAATATTGGAAACCAAGGATACAAAAATTGTGGCGTCATTCTACTAACAATCTAGTCACAACTGCATGTGTCACAATCCACACAAAGGAACATGAAATGGAAAAGGAAAATGGCAACAAAAGTTCCATTGAGTAAAATAATGCTTTAAGATGAAGCATCCCAAGGGTGAGAAGTAATATAGCATAAAAGATAAAGATCATTTCCCTCCCTCCAACATGACTCCACGACTTTGCACAACATAATCCGTAACAATCTCATCCCCCGCAGTAATCGTCAGGCTCCACCCTGGGCGGTGGTGCCATGCTATCCAAACCACTATGCGCTTTCCCCATGGGCTCGTTAAATGTCCTTACCCTGAATGTTCAGGGCCTCAATATCCCGCAGAAACGTAATAAGGCTTTCCGAACCTTTGCTACACTTAAAGCCCACGTGGTCTGTCTACAGGAAACACACTTCACTCCCAACTCCAGTCCTAAGTTTTTTGGTCCTCGATAACCTCAGGTCTATACAGCCTCTGCCACCGCCAAACGTAGGGGGGTACTGATTGCCTTCCATCGCACAACACCTTTCACGCTATGCACCGAAATCAAAGACCCGGAGGGTCGTTACCTCCTGTTAGTGGGGCAACTCCTTGACGTAGATGACACCATTGTTGCATACTATGCCCCAAACCAAGACCCTTTACCATTCCTTTCACACATACTCTCGGTTATAGACCACCATAAACGCGGAACTTTAGTTGTTAGCAGAGACTAACAGTGTAATATATCCCTTTCTCGACAAATCTCCTCAACCATCTCCTATCCCTGCTTCTAAACGAACCTTCCAAACCATACTACAACATTATTCTTTGATAGACTCATGGCGAGAACTCAACCCGACCAAACGCCTATACACCTTCTATTCTCACCCCCCCCCCCGGTCATTCTCTAGGATAGATCATATTTTCATCACCACCGCCTCTTCCCCCGACTTCTGACTTCTGAAATAATTCCCATCCCCTGGTCTGACCATTGCGCCGTGTTCACATCTATGGCTTCGTTGGCCCCATCCCCCGCTGAATCCTCTTGGATCATTAATGATAACCTGCTTGCAAACCCAGCTCACGGTCTAGAAATAGAAGCAGCCCTTAAAAGACTATTTTTCTCTTAATCAGTCACCTGATATTTCCCCTCTCCTGTTATGGGAAGCGCATAAACCGGTATTGCGAGGGTTTTGCATTAGCAAAGCATCCTTCTTAAATAAAACCGAAAGGCAACAACGTCTCTTACTGGAGCAAACCTATGATCGTTCTCATCAAGCCTTCCAGGCGGCTCCTACGCCTGCCAACCGTGAAGTCCTGGAGCGATCTAGATTGGCCCTAGATCTCTCTTTCTCACAGACCAAGCGGAACTCTCACTCCGTAGATCTAGGCACAAATACTATACTAGGGCAAATAAACCCAACACATTCCTGGCTCTCTCACTTCGCAGGCTCGACCAGCTCACTAAACCTATCAGGATACACACCTCCTCTGGCAACCTCACTAGTAACCCGGAACACATTCTACGGACGTTCCATAAACACCTGTCACAGCTTTACTCCTCTTCCACACCTTTCGACCCCGCACAAGCTGATACCCTTCTAACTTCCATTTCTTTCCCGAAACTCTCAGAGTGCCAGTTAGCGGCACTTGAACGACCCATCTCCCCAGCCGAAACCTTAGACGGTATTAAAATTCTAAAGCTACGTAAACGCCCAGGGCCAGATGGCTTCTCAGCCACTTACTCTAAAAAATTTGCTCATCTCCTCACACCTATCCTCACTAATGCTGTTAACGCTTTACTATTTGGCCAAACCTTCAGTCATGAAACAGTGCAAGCAAACATTTCAATGATCCCAAAGCCGAATTCTGATGACACGCAGTGGTCCAATTATAGGCCAATCTCTCTCCTTAACATTGACATCAAACTGCTAGCAAAAAGCCTTTCTTCACGTCTTAACCTGTATATTGGCTCTCTAATTCACAATGACCAAGTGGGCTTTATCCCAACTAGACAAGCGGGAGAGAACATCAGATGTGCATCCCTTTTGGCAAACTTAGCAAGATCTCGTAATATTCCCGCATATTTCTTGTCCCTAGATATCCGGAAAGCATTTGATACAGTCTCATGGCCATACCTCGATTATATTTTGCATCGGTGGGGTTTTGGCCCACACTTCTTAACCTGGATCTTCTCGCTGTATCGAGAGCCTTCGACCAGAATTAGGTATCTGGGGCACAGGTCAGCTCAGTTCCCGATCTCCAGAGGCACAAGACAGGGCTGCCCTCTGTCCCCCTTGCTCTTTGCTCTGGCTATAGAGCCCCCAGCCCTCTTAATTAGAGCTAACCTGGATGTCAGGGGACTCGAGATAGGGGGCACACACCATAAGTTATGTCTCTTTGCGGATGACGTCTTGCTCTTTCTTACATCTCCGTTGACTTCCTCTCCCTCCCTACTTCGGCTTCTCGAGGCGTTTGGCTCGCTCTCTGGTCTAATAATAAACCCTAATAAATCTACAGCACTCAACATTTCTCTCTCCCCTATAGAGTTGACACATCTGAAACAGATTTTACCATTCCCGTGGTCACAGTGTCATATCCCTTTCTTGGGAATCAAACCGACTCCTAAGTTATCAGACCTTTACGCAGCTAACTATCTTCCGATGCTGAACCACCTTTCTGCTCTTCTGTCCAAATGGTCTTCCCTCCCCCTCACATGGCTAGGCAGAATAGCAGTTATCAAGATGTCAACCCTCCCAAAAATTCTATATCTGTTTAGAGTCCTTCCAGTCCCAGTCCCCCCTCATTACCTCGTATACCCCGCTCCACCCTATACCGCCCTAAGCTCAATGGAGGTCTAGGCCTACCCGACATCGGCAAATATTATCAAGCAGCGCATTTAGCCCAATTACCTAAATATCATGCAACCTTTGAAATCCCTCAATGGGTTGCACTTGAATCAATAGAATGTGATCCCTTATCCACAGCTAACCTACTCTGATTGAGGCCAATAGACCGCCACTCTATAACCAACCCCATCACTTCTCACTTTTTATCCTTATGGGATAAACTGAAAACCCGTTATCTCCTCCAATCACTGCATAATCCTATGCTCTCGTGTCTACGAAACCCAGCTTTTCCCCCGGCCTGGCAGACACCCAGTTTATTCAAAGCCTGGTCCTCTGCTAATTTGCTCCGTACGCATCACTTCCTACAGAGGAATAAGTTTAAATCCTTTGCCTCGCTGCGGGAAACGCATAGCCTCCCAGCCTCCGAGATATTTAGATACTTGCAGCTACAACACTTTTACGCCCCCTACGCTACAATAACCAATCGGCCAGACACCAGATCTCTCTTTGAACGAGCGTGTTGCAAAGACCCTCATAGACGTGGGCTTA
Source organism: Staurois parvus (assembly GCF_062004578.1). Lineage (NCBI taxonomy): Eukaryota > Metazoa > Chordata > Amphibia > Anura > Ranidae > Staurois > Staurois parvus. The sequence goes on along the minus strand of NW_028321367.1, from coordinate 37,161 downwards.
TCTCCTACTTATACTCACTCTTCGCCACTTCGACCACCACGTCCCCCCCTCTATATACCCATAAATGGGAAGTGGAAATTATAAAGTTTTAACCCGCTGGTACTTGGTCCCAGCGAGAATCGCAAATTTTACCCCTAATTGTAATACCTTGACCCTCATTCATTTTATTATGTCCTGCTGCCACTTTAATGCCTAGTATACATTAACAATGTCTCCTTGTTTGTGTAATTCCGGTTTATTGTTAATAAAATTGTTTGAAGAAGAAAAGATAAAAGATCATAAAGAATTTGAAAATAAATAAATAAAAGATCAAATAAAATGTTGCCCTCATTTGTTGGAGTGCAGTATACATCAAAGTATGACTTGGCAGACTCTCAATGCCAAAGTTCAATAAAAGAAAAAAGTAGTGAAAAAATTAAAAAAGGAGAAAGAAAGGAAAAAAAAAAAAAAAGGGAAATAAAAAGAGTAAAAAAGGGAAGAAACACAGAAGGGGGGGGGGGGGAGGGAAGGAGGGGATGATCTCTGAGGGTCCAACTCCTAAGTGGTGGATCAAATACATCATGTTCCTTACCCAGAGAGAAAATCTGAGTTGTTGTGATTCTCTAGACACTTTCCAGGAAATCCAGATTCTATGGCACAGTTCGTATGTTCCATTTCCTGAGCCAAGAGTGACTCCATTTACTCTATGTGATCTAATCAGTGACCTATTCTAAGAAAGTGGAATCCTGCAGTGATCTCCAGTAGCGGGGGAATAATCAGTGAGAAAATACTGAAACATGTCCCACTTATTATGGAGCCTGGAAGCATAGAGAGGACCTAGAGGAAGCAATTAACCATTATATTTAAAATAATCGCTGTATGATACAAAATACGTCAAGAGCCCCCGCACCACATTTAACTTTAGAGACAGGAATGTCCTACATAGGTGAGGTCGGCTGTGTTCCCAAATGAAGGTAACTAAAGCAGTTTGGAGGGATTTAATAATCTGTAAGGGGCTACTTAGGTAGTGTATAGAAATCTATGGATAATATCCATTTTAAAAATATGAATCCTGTTAAACTATGAATACCATTTAGAGTCATATGGTTTACAATCCGATAAGATATGGTCCATTGCACAATCATAGTTTAGAGCTGGGGGTCTCCAAACTTTTTGAGAAAAAGGGCCAATTTACGGTCCTCTAGACTTTAGGTGGGCCGGACTGCGGCCATTGGGAGTATAAAGTGTTCTGGCATCAGTGGGTGTTAACAATGCATCGTTAGGAGGAGGAAGAGTACGCCATCGCTGGTGTCAGTGGGATGAAGAGTACCCCAAATTGCTGGTGTCAGTATGAGGAAGCGTGCTCAATCATTGGTGTCAACAGGGGCTGGTGGAAAGAGTGCCCCATCACTGGTGTCAACGGGGGAAAGAGTGCCCCATTGCTGGTGTCAACAGGAGGAATAGTGCCCCATCGCTGGTGTCAGTGGGAGGAAGAGTTCCCCATCGCTGGTGTCAGTGGGAGGAAGAGTTCCCCATCGCTGGTGTCAGTGGGAGGAAGGGTGCTCAATCATTGGTGTCAACAGGGGCTGGTGGAAAGAGTGCCCCATCACTGGTGTCAACGGGGGAAAGAGTGCCCCATTGCTGGTGTCAACAGGAGGAATAGTGCCCCATCGCTGGTGTCAGTGGGAGGAAGAGTTCCCCATCGCTGGTGTCAGTGGGAGGAAGAGTTCCCCATCGCTGGTGTCAGTGGGAGGAAGGGTGCTCAATCATTGGTGTCAACAGGGGCTGGTGGAAAGAGTGCCCCATCACTGGTGTCAACGGGGGAAAGAGTGCCCCATTGCTGGTGTCAACAGGAGGAATAGTGCCCCATCGCTGGTGTCAGTGGGAGGAAGAGTTCCCCATCGCTGGTGTCAGTGGGAGGAAGAGTTCCCCATCGCTGGTGTCAGTGGGAGGAAGGGTGCCCCAATATTGGTGTCAATGAGGGGGGGGAAGACTGCCCCATCATTGGTGCCAGTGGGAGGAAAAGTGCCACATCACTGGTGTCAGTGGGAGGAAGTGTGCTCCATTGTTGGCATCAATGGGAGGAATAGTGTCCGATTGTTTATGTCAGTAGCAAGAATATTGCTCATTGTTGGTTTCAGTGGGAGGGATAGTGTCATCTATCAATGGAAGGAAAAGTGCCTCAAGGTCCAGTTAAAGGCGAGCAAAAAGCCACATCTGGCCCCCAGGCCACAGTTTAGAAACCACAGGTATAGAGTTAGGCAGGGTCAGAAGGAACATGAATACCCAGGTATTTGATTGCCAAGGTGCAAAATTTGAAGGAGAAATTAGTTTGTTGGGCAGAGATTTGTTTAGGGGATAAGGTGACATTGGAGGATTTCTGATTTTGACAGATTGACTTTAAAATTGCTATGGGTACTAAATCTCTGGAATCTGTGCAATATGGAGGGCATGGAGATATGGGGACTAGTTCCACACAGTAACTGGTCGCCAGCAAAAAAAAAAAAAAAATTATACCTTTATGTGAAGTGAGCCCAAACTCACTCCTGAGATCAAAGGATATACTGAAGGCATTAGCCAAATGCTCAATCACTGTAATGTAGAGTAGGCCTTGACAGGTGCCATTCCTAATAGGAAATCCCTGGGAGAGATAGCCATTGACTCTTAACCTAGAACCTGGGATGGCATATAATGCCAGGATTTTGTGTCGCATGTTGGGGCCCAGTACCAATTGCTTTACGCTCTGCTGGAGAAAAGGTCAACTGACCCTGTCAAATGCCTCCTTGGCATCAAGTGATAGAAAGAAAAAGGAAGGTTTTGTGATTATGCGCGTGATCCATAATACAGAGAGTCTTAAGGGTATTGTTGTTGGCTTACGAAGTCACGTGACGATACATGTGGAGAAGAGCCAAGTGACATCAGAGTTACCAGAGGTGAGATAGGACATTGTTGCAGGCTTCCCACCCCTGGACAAATCCCACCTAGTCCAAGTACATAAGCTGGGGAAGAAGTGGCTGTAAATGGGAGTCTAACATCTTAGCATAGATGTTTAAATCTACACCTATTAAAGAAATGAGATGGTAATTAGAACATTGGGAGGGATTAATGAGGTATGAGCCTCTAGACTCCGAGGTAAAAATGTGGTTTCTTCTGAGATTGAATTAAATGCCCTGAGTGAAAGAAGTTCCTTGTAAGTGTAGTAGAATTTTGGGGTAAACCCATCAAGGCCAGGGCTCTTACCTGCTGGAGTAGAGATGATAGTAGCAAGACGTTCTTCAATGGTGAAAGTTTTCCTAGTGGTGTCATCTACAGGCGCTAAGGAGGTTTCCTCTATAAAGACCCTGAGGCACTGGAGAGGAGATGGAAGAACTCTGAAGTGTCAGAAGGGAGGATTTAAAATAGAGAAAAATGTTTGAAATGTGTCAATGAGGGAAGGAGAGGAAGTTAAGTTCCCCACTGCAGTTTTAGTAATAGATATGTCTGAGCAGTGCGTGGGTGAAGAGAAAGCACAAGAGACCACTGACATTTGTCACTGACAAAATCTGCCAAGCAAGAATTTATCCTGGTAATTTTTGTGAGCAACATCATAGAGCTGCAAAAGGGAAGACCTGATCGCTGAAAGCTCCAACAGCTCTGGGGTAGGAGTAGATTTGTGCCGAATTTCCAGAGAGTGTAACTTATGAAGAATATCCATGATAAATTTAGACTTTTCTTTCCTTAGCCTAGCACCATGTTGAATGAAAATGCCACACAATACAGCTTTCAAAGCTTTCCACTGGGTGGGGAGAGATGTAACATCTTGAAGGTCCAATATAAAATTACAGATAGCAACTATAATCACCTGATGCCATTCTGATTCAGCCATTAGAGTGTAATTCAGACACCATGACCAATTTGGCCACTGCGTTTGAAGAAGTGCCAAAGTTAGAAAAATAGGGGAACGGTTGGACCACACAAAGAACCTTATGTCTATAGAAGGTTTCCAATCCAAAACATGGTGGTTAGAGAAGAACAAGTAATTAATGCAGCTGCAAGATTGGCGCATTGAAGACAAGTAGGTGTAACTTCAATCCTTGGTGTATCACTTTTAGGCGCACTCTGAAAACCCATCTCTTCAGGGAAGCCTACCCCGACCCCAGCTAATATTGGAATCCTCTACTCTTCCTACCACTCCATCCCCCACAGCTAATTACCTCTTGTACCACTATCCCCTCCCTACTAGATTGTAAGCTCCAAGGAGCAGGGCCCTCTAATCACTCTTGTATTGAACTGTAATGTTACTGTACTGTCTCCCTCCATAATGTAAAGCGCTGAGCAAACTGTCAGTGCTATATAAGTCCTGTATAATAATAATAATATTATAGGGTCTGCCAAAGATTGGAGGCAATTTAACTTGATGTATGGTATTTGAGATGTAGAGATTGATGTATCTAGATATACACGATATATCTGAAGCGTTTGGCAGGCATTAAAGGTTTGCAACCACCTCCATTCACTTCTAGTGAAACAGATCACAAGCATGCTGTAAACACATAGGGGTTAATTTACTGAAGGAAAATAGGTTGTGCACTTCAAGTACACTGCTTACAAATGATTGGATGAAAGAAATGAGAAGAGCTTCCCCTCAGATCCAAAGCAACTGCATTTGCAGTGCACAGCCTTATTGCCTTTTGTAAATCAACCCCATACTGTAATGTGCATCAACAGAGATCATTTCCCATTTGAGCTTAGTAAAAAATAAACACATTTCAGAGGGCATTACCTGATGCATCTTGAACGTGTGTGCAGCACATCCAAAATGCTCATTAACATTATAGGTGCATTGAAGCGCGTTAAAGGTTGCTTTAGAATTTATTGCCTATGTGAAAGCTCTAAATGAATCAGTAAGGGCTCATGTACATCCTTGTACCTGTACCTGGTATAAATAAAATGCAAACATTAAATGACTGTTTGGATCATGACCCTTTACCTGCACTTAACCAAAAAAATGTGAGGTCAATTTTTGGACACTCTCCTACATACATTATATTGCCAAAAGTATTGGGACACCCCTCCAAATCATTGGATTCCAGTGTTCCAATCACCTCCATGGCCACAGGTGTGGAAAATCAAGCACCTAGACAAGCAGACTGCTTCTACAAACATTTGTGAAAAAATGAGAATCACGCTTCTCTGTCTGGCAATCCGATGGACGTGTCTGGGTTTGGCAGTTGCCAGGAGAACGGTACTTGCCTGACTGCATTGCGCCAAGTGTAAAGTTTGGTGGAGGGGGATTATGGTGTGGGGTTTTTAGGGGTTGGGCTTGGCCCCTTATTTCCAGTGAAGCGAACTCTTAAGGCATCAGCATACCAAGACATTTTGGACAATTCCATGCTTCCAACTTTGTGGGAACAGTTTGGGGATGGTCCCTTCCTGTTCCAACATGACTGCACACCAGTACACAAAGCAAGGTCCATAAAGACATGGATGAGCGAGTTTGGGTGGAGGAACTTGACTGGCCTGCACAGAGTCCTGACCTCAACCCGATAGAACACCATTGGGTGAATTAGAACGGAGCAGCCTTCTTGTCCGACATCAGTGCCTGATCTTTACCAGTGTCCAATCATGTGAATGTGCAAGTTTATAGCCCAGGGTCTAAGACTACACAGCCGTGTCCTGTACTGTGCGACTAGGATGTTCCTTCTCGACTTAGTTTTTATATTCAGAAGGAGACGTTAGCAGCGACAGCCTACATATGTCTCTTAGAACAGGTTTCATTTAAAGCCTAACTCCACTTTTAAATGTCCCTCTAAATAGTGCAGTAAATAGCTTGTAGCAGCTTGGCCCAAACAAACAGTTGTGCTTGCTGGGCCTTCTGTATTACCTATATATATTCTCAGCTACATACAGTATACAGCGCCTTGTTCTGGAAGTGTGACAAACTTCCCGTCCCACTCTTAGAACAAAATATACTCAGGAGTGCTGCTCAGCCTTTCACCAGAAACTTTTGTATTTCTTCATAGAATGCAAAGGTTCCTCTGATTATCTGAGGTGAAGAGGCAGGCGGATGATGTTAGATTTTAATATTTAGACAGATTATCCAACCAAAATGTATGTTGCCAGCTGAAAAAAAGATTGGCAAAAAAAGGATTCACTGAATCTGAGATGATGGCAATACAATAGCCATGCGATAGCAACATTTAATTAAAAAGCAGCAAAAAAAAAAAAAAAAAAAACAAATATAATAATCTCATAGAGAAACCCCTCCAGGTTTGCATTTGTTGGAACCAGTTCTACTTTGTATAATCAGATTCTTTTTAAGGCATTTACAGGACTGATCATAATATCTTACAGTGATAACATTTATTTTTCCATCTACCCCAGTCTCCATGTTCACCAACAGTGTCTTCTACCTGAGACGCAACAGGAAAAGACACACTTGGTGCGAGATCAGCAGAACCAAGAATTAGGTAGTAAGATCTTACAAAGTAATTGGATGTATGATCTCAGGATTTCAGTTGAATTCTGGATAGATGATGAGCTAAATTACCCAATTTTGATGGAGTAATCTTACGAACAATCTGGACATAAAAGAAATGCTTAAAGGACACCAGATTTCCATTATTTTAGTTCTGGATCAGCAATACCAGTATAGCTCCATTCCAGTCTCTTAACCACTTCAATTCCGGACACTTTTACCCCCTTCCTGTCCAGGCCAATTTTCAGCTTTCAGTGCCATCACATTTTGAATGATAATTGTGCAGTCATGCAACACTGTACCCATATGAAATTTTTTTGCATTTTTTTGAGATGGATAAAACTTTATTTTGGTGGTATTTGTTTTACCACTGGGATTTTTATTTTCTTGCAATATAAATGAAAAGGTCCAAAAATTTCGGAAAAAAAAAAGTGTTTCTTATAAAATTTGGCAAATAAATAATCTTTCTTCATCTAAAATAAATAAATAAATCTTGGCCAAAATGTATTAATCTACCTTTTTAGGTAAAAAAAAAAAAAAAAAAAAAATTAGTTTATAACCAAAAATGATAATTTTTCAACTTTTTTTTACATTTTTATATTATTTATGTTTCTTTTTAACATACTGTCATCCTAGCAGTACAGTGTCACCATAGTGACACTGTACTACTTGTGGGGGTGATGAAGATTTTTTTTTTTGTTTTTTTTTTTTAAACTGATTGCTTTTACACCCATTAAAGGCTCTAAAAGCAATCATTTCTCCTTCTCTCTGGCTGCATTCCTGCAGCCATTAAGAAATACTGGGCGAGCTGTGATTGGTCACAGCTTGTCACATGGTACAAGGCTGTTGTAAATAGCCCTGTACCATGTGACCTCTGATCATGCGCAGATTTCAGTAGTAAGCAATGTCAGCAACTGGCATCTGGTTTACTACTGTTCATGTGATCACTGATTGGCCGATCAGTGATCACATGAATCGGGACCTCACACAGAGGTCCCGTACAGCGATCTGTGTTCCCAGGAAGCGCACACAGGCAATGGATGCGGGGGAACGTTTAGAAACGTCCACCCGCATTGGCAGGGCTCCCGTCCGCCCGTTTATCTACATGGGCCGGACAGGAAGTAGTTAACTGCTACTAGTACAAATGTCAAGTAAGAAAAATGTATTGTGCAAAGAAGGCCACACTACACTATAGCTCTACCATACAGTATAATCCCCTGTATTTATGGACTTAAATGTGAAATTAGTTTTAATAGCCACCATTTCAGTGCACAGCAAGACTAGCAATCTTCTCTGGCTTGAGAAATAATATCTTTTATTTATATTTTACAACTATAAATAGAAAATGAAAATATAAAAATGAACCAATATACAGTGCTATAAAGTTATTTTCCCTCAAGATGTTATGAATATGTGCAGCAAAAAGGAGGGACAGAAAACACAAATACAACTATCCCAAGTCAAATCAGTGCAACTTCAAAACCTGTGCGAAACTGTGCAGAGTCCTTCATTTGTGGACTAAATTAGAAATGCTCTTCTAGACCATACGCCTTTATTCTTCTAAATGAGATGACAAATCTGTGAGTAGCATTAAAAAAAAGGCATCTGGCCAAATGCAAACATAAGAAAAAAAAATTGAACTTCTCCACTTGGACTTCATTTTCACACTTCAGTGGCTGGATTACATGACAGAACAGCTGGGATCCCCTGTCTGGTGAGCCTAAAGAAAAAGTGCAAAAGGAAAGAAATCAATTGTCAATCTACTTTTTTTCCCCACAAAACCCCCCCAAAAAACACTAAAAATTAAATAGATTTTATTCAGAAAATAAATTCAAGAAAGCAAGAACACCAATCCAGCACAATTAGTACACATAGTATGACACAAAGTCTTCATCAGTATCATGTCAATAATAAGAGGACATTTCAACAACAATCTACTTTTACAATGCTGAAACTGACCCTCGTGTCTGGACAATAATTGTTTTCCCCCAATTAGCCCACTCTCACCACTACGGCTAGCATAAAATCCGATTTCTACAGTGCTCTGTAGCCACATTTGCCATCTTATTCAGTAATAGAACAGAGGGCAATTGATATTTGCAAAGTTCATTCACCCAGAGAAATCTCATTATTTATTCAATTTTCAAACAGCACCTACAGCCTTATTATTGTACAATTTCAGCAAGACCAGCTGATGCTTCCAAAACAATCACAGCACACCTCCAGCCATTACCGTGTCATTTGGTCACAAATAAAAGCCCTTTCCATAAGTTTCCATATGATTTCATTAAGACTTGTAAGGGAAAGGCTGAACAATTTGGCTTGAAGGCATTGAAGAAAATATTCCAAGGCTGGACATAGAATCTCCTTCCAAGGCATAGGGCCAGAGGTGCTTTAAGGAAAGGTAACCTGAGATTAAAACAAGTACAAACTGCCCTTCTCTGCCAGCAAAAAGTGTATAGTTTAGGATAAAAGGGTTAAGGAAGGCAGCCCTAGAGGATCCCCTAAAATAATTTTCAGGAAACCACTGCTAGAAAAGATATCTACAGGACATGACACATTAACATGATCAGCAAGTTGCGGAACATTTGAAGAACAAAGAAAAATGACAAAACTGGAGTACTGACAACCCGACAAAGCCTCCCTTTACACTAGTTGTCAATAGAAAAAGGTCTCCTTACTTTGATGGTCAGTGGAGAAAATCCCCTATACATTGATGTGTAGAAGTGACCCCATACACTGGATGTCAGTGGGAAACTGTCACCTTACATTGGTGGTCATTGTAAGTAGTAGGAGATCAATCTTCCACTGCTCAAGGAATCCATGGTAACCTCTCTGAAGGAACCTGTTGAGTTCAATTGAACCCTGGTTGAGAAAGCTTGCTCTAGGGACCCAGCTAGATCTTAGAATCTAGAAGTAGAAGTGACTGGCCTCAGGTGATACACAGAGATGACACAAATCCTCCTACATGAGTTGTACCTGTCTATAGCTATCTCTTCTCTACATCTAGTCAAAGTCCACAATTTATAAAGCTTGTGGGGGGGAGGAGGAGGAGGGAGGGAGGGAGGAGGAGGAGGGGGGAGGAGGAGGAGGAGGAGAAATTACACACTGCAGAGCTCAGTATCCCCCCCCACACCTCAAAAGGAACAGAGCTGAGGTTGTCAATCTGATAGAGGTTCCTCCCCTGTCACCACTCTTCTCCTGGTGTCAGGAAAACTTGTTAGAAGTGATTAATGCTGACAGCAGAAGAACGCAGCAGCAGACAGAAATGACACATAAGCTGGCCATACACCACCTCCTGGGGCTGGTCGAAGAAATAGTGCCAACTAGAGCACAGAGGACATTCTTGTCTGTTACTTTATTCTATGCCTGCAAATCTCTATTACTCTATTGGAAAGTCTGAAGCCCCATCTGTCGTTTTGTAAAGGTATAATTAATAAATCCTTGCCCTTATACAAGGCCACATACTTACATCGAGGAATATCCGGCAAGTACTGGCTGTGTGGTACATGTGACAAGTCTCTAGTATTCTTCATATGTCTGGGCTATGGGGTAGATTGGCAAGATGGAAGCCTTTTCTTACGAAGAAAAACATCCAAGCTCGGCCAAATTTTGAAAAAACACATCTGAAGTCTCCCAAAAGCATGTGAGAAAATGTGTTATGGTCTGATGAAACCAAGGTTGAGCTTTTTGGCCATAATTCCAAAAGATATGTTTGGCGCAAAAACAACACTGAACATCACCAAAAGAACTCCATACCCACAGTGAAGCATGGTGGTGGCAGAATCATGCTTTGGGACTGTTTTTCTTCAGCTGGAACTGGGGCCTTAGTCAAGGTAGAGGGAATTATGAACAGTTCCAAATACCAGTCAATCTCGGCACAAAACCTTCAGGCTTCTGCTAGAAAGCTGAACATGAAAAGGTACTTCATCTTTCAGCATGACGACCCAAAGCATACATCCAAATCAAGAAAAGAATGGCTTCAGAAAAAGGAGATGAAAGTTTTGGAATGGTCCAGCCAGAGCCCAGACCTGAATCTGATCGAAAATCTGTGGGTTGGTCTGAAGAGGGCTGTGCACAGGAGATGCCTTCTGGCAGATTTGGAATGTTTTTGCAAGGAAGAGCGGGCGTATATTGCAAAGTCAAGATGTGCCATGCTGATAGACTCATACCCAAAAAGACTGAGTGCGGGAATCACATCAAAAGGTGCTTCAACAAAGTATTAGTTTAAGGGTGTGTACACTTATGCAACCATATTATTTTAGTTTTTTTATTTTTACTTCCCTCCATTTAAAAGATTTCAATTTGTTGTTCAACTGAGTTGTACAGTTTATAGGTTTCATTAAAGGTGGAAAACATTTTGAAATGATTTATCTTTGTCTCTTTTTTTACATCACAAAAACCTGACATTTTAACAGGCGTGTGTAGACTTTTTATATTCACCGTAGGTCTGGTCTTGGATCAGAATTGTTTGTATGTTTTTGTATTGTGTGTACAATCAAAAAAAAAAAAAAAAAAAAAAGAAGGAAAAGAAAAAGCTGCCCATACAAGTTTAGGATTTCAGATGAGAATATTCTTAAAAGTCGTCCGAAAATTCTTTGAACATTCGATGGACGAATGTCGTTCAAAAATTGTCCTTTGCTTTTAACATTCGAATATAAAAATGAATGTAGTTTCTGTAGGATAACCACATACACTTGTCAAAAATTAGTTTGATCGAAAAAAAGGTTTCCTTCCTGCCCCTTCAAATGTCGGAAATGAACATCGTTGTGACCCCATTAACAATTAGAAAATCAAATGAGTATTATTGAAACGAACATTCTCAAATGACAATCTATATGTGTATGGTCAGCTTTAGTGGTTTTAATTGAGACAAGTACACACTATAGTGATATGGTTTGTTCATATTTCATGTGTGAGGTTTACATGACTAACTAATCTTAAAAGTGGACTCCCCCCCCCCCCCCCTTTTTTTTTTTTTTTTTTAAACCCCAGCTTACCTGGTGATGTGTTCTGCATATTTCAGATACTCACCCACCCAGCAGATCCAGCTGAGATCCTCACCTCCTCTGGCAGCGCTTGGTCATGTGCCACCATGTTTTGGTGTGACGTTAGTCGAGAGGTTGCCAGCTGTTACAGATTCAGCCGGAGCGTCTCCTGATGATGCGCTAAGCCCGCCCCCCCTTTACTGAATGAAAGACCGTGCCTCCTGGGAGATGGAAAAGCACACCCCAGGTGGCAAAGTGAGGATAATGCAAGTCATTAGTGAGGTACGTGCATGGGGGTTTTAGGGGTTGGGGGCTGGACAATTTCTTGAGCCAAAACAAAGTGAGAAGAAACCCTTGCAAATTAGGGGAATTCCTTTGGGACCCCCAGGTCACCAGAGCTAGTGTCCCCATTGGAAGATTTCATTACTTTTATGGGGACAACACAAAATTTGGGATTTTTAACTTTCACTTTCAATGATAATGGTAAACAGGACAAATAGAGAGGGTGAATCTCCTTAAATGGGGACGAAGACAGCAATAAAAGCGGACAGGGATTCTATTCCCTCTCCACTCCATCAAAAAACAAGGAAGGGGGGTGGAAAGGTGAAAATGTTTTTGAGGGTTTTTTTTTTTATTTTAAATTTTTTTTTTTTTTTTTTTAAAGGCTCCCTTTCCCTCCTAGAACCTGTACCAACTAATCTGTGGAAGAAAGATGCAAAACAAAAAACACGTGATCTGCACCTAGCAGCTACAGGGGAACAGAGAGAGTGCTTGGCAATGGCTAGTAATGCCTAAGCAATGACATCAATCACCCATAGGCTTACTAGCCCAGCTGTTGTAGGTGCTCCCTCCCCTCTCCTGCAGCCAGCATTGGCAGACACAAGGGAACCAACCACATGACCAAACCAGGGCAACCTGAAAACAGGCAAGAATTTACATCTTTCTTCCACAGGTTTATGTAGATCAAGGTTTTTCAATCTTTTACCCTTGGCTCTTGGCAAAAAGCTTGAGACGTCAGGGAACCCCTGAAATAATGTTCCACGGAACACTGGTATGATCAGTGAGCCAATAGAACATTTTTAGAAATAGCATTAAATCATGGAGTTTTAAAACGTTCCTATTTAATTTGAAACACGGCCTTGCTTTATTTCTGCAGAAATGCTCAATTCTGGGTCCAAATTGAGAAACCGTGTACATGGGGATGAGCAGCAGGGCACATTCAGTAGGAGCAGCGCACATTATGGGGCACACAGAAGGACAAATTAGGGGGCACACAGCTCGAGTGCGGCACATTACAGTACTCATTTCCTACTGGTTTCATATGGATAGGATGGCAGGGAAGCAGCTGTGATTTTTCCGTTTGCGGTGCACTGTTTCCTGCTGGCCCCTCCTCCCTTCCTGTCCATACCAGGTGATATCACATACCTGAAATGGACAGGAGGGGAGGAGGAGATTGCAGCAAACAGAGGAGAAATTCCTTTTTTGCCTGCAATGCTCTACATGCGGAGGGGTGCAATCTACCCATCCGCTGCCTGCGACCTCCTGAAGGCCTCTCGTGGAACCCCAGTTGAGAAACCTTGGCATAGGCGTTAGGCGGGGAAGGAGTATTTTTATAATTAGTGAAGATAATCCTTGAATTCTACTTTTACTCTTTTTCTCTATATGTTGAGATGTTAATCTATTTAGGGCAAATTAAGTGAAACAAGCTTTGGGGAAGAACAAGGAACTACCCATCAATTAAACACAAGCCTACAGGGCACTTATACCCCCTTCCTGCCCAGGCCAATTTCCAGCTTTCAGCGCGGTCGCATTTTGAGTGACAATTGCGCGGTCATGCAACAGTGTACCCATATGAAATTTTTTGCATTTTTTTGTGACAGACAGAGCTTTATTTTGGTGGTATTTAATCACCTCTGTATTTTTTATTTTGTCTTAAACCAAAAACCACTGAAAATTTTGAAAAAAGGTTTTTCTTAGTTTTTGTTATAAAATTTCGTAAATAAGTGATTTTTCTCCTTCACTGATGTGCGCTAATGAGGCTGCAGTGATGGGCACTGATAGGTGGCACTGATGAGGAGGCACTGATGGGCATTGACAGGCATCACTGATGGGCACTGAAAGGCAGCACTGATACATGGCACTGATAGGCGACACTGACTGGCACGGATAGGCGGCACTGAAAGGCAGCTCAGATAGGCACTGATGTGCACTGATATGTGGCATTGATGTGGCACTGGCACGAGGCACTGACACAAGGCACTGATGGACACTGACAGGTGGCACTGCTGAGGCTACATCAGTGCCTTGATGATCAGCGTACATGTCCCATCCGCGGAAAGCTGATTACCGGCTCTCCTCTCGAGCTGTCAGCGTGACAGCTCGAGAGGCGAGAAATGCCGATAACTGGCATTTCCCTGTTTATATGTAATCAGCTGTGATTGGACACAACTGATCACATGACCAAGCCGACATCTCCGGCTCTTTCCATGATCGGTGATTCACTGTGTCCGAGGGACACAGCGCAACGGCGATCGCCGCGCTGCGCGCTCCCTGAGCCGCGCATGCACGGTGAGAATGGGAGGACGTCATATGACGTCCTCCCAGAACAAGAGAACCACCTTGCGTCCATATTACTATATGGCGGGTGGGAGGCGGTTAAACACAAAAACAGAATGGGCACATCCTTACCTTATTTGCAGACTACCCATATATTTCCCAGTCAATATCAAAGGCCATGCATAAAAACATGGCATTCCACCACATTAATTTAGATATCTACAAATTTATATTGAATCAAATAGGAGGTAACCATTCTGTTTCCATCTTTAAGCAGTTATGCTTGTGTAGGTCATATTACCCCAGGAATCTTGCATTTCTGGCAGTTGAAGTGGTCATCCCATCAACTCTCTGTATATAAAAGATGAGGGATTGGTCCCTTAACCCCCTTCATGACCAAGGTCAAAACAAAACAACACCCAAGCCCAATTTTGGAAGTTTGACATGCATTAGTATACAGTGCTCTGCATAAATGAGTACACCCCTTTTGACAAGTAAGATTTTAATCAATATCTCAGTGAGCAAAAGAACAATTTCCAAAATTTTGACAAAACTGTTTTATAGAACATTTGTTTAGCTCATTACATAAAAGTAAGGTTACCAATATCACTTAGGTTACAAAATACCTGATGAATACACCTCACAACAAAAACTACTCCATCTAGTATTTTGTATGACCTCCATGATTTTTAAGGACAGCGCCGAGTCTTCTAGGCATTGAACGAACAAGTTGGCGACATATTACATCAATCTTTTTTCATTCTTCAAGGACTTCCCTCTTTTAGAGCGTGGATGCTGGATAGAGAGTGATGCTCAACTTATCTCTTCAGAATTACCCATAGGTGTTCGATTGGGTTCAGATCAGGAGACATACAGTACTTGGCCACTGAATCACTTTCACCCTGCTCTTCAGAAATGCAACAGAGGCTTTAGATGTGTTTTGAATCATTGTCATGTTGAAAAAATGTACAATGACCAAGGGCACGGAGTGATGGTAGCATCTTCTCTTTCAATATAGAGCATTACATCGGAATTCATAGTACCATCAATGAAATGCAGATCTCCGACACCAGCAGCAATCATGCAGCCCCACAGAAGGACACTAACACCATCATGTTTCACTGTAGGCACCTTGCATTTCTCTTTGTACTCCTCACCTTTGCAACGCCATACAGTTTTGAAGCCATTCGTTCCAAAAACATTCATCTTGGTCTCATCACTCCCGAGTATAGAGTCCCAGTAGTCTTCTTTTTTCAGCATGGGCCCTGGCAAATTCTAGGCAGGCATTTTTGTGCATGGGCTTTAGGAGAGGCTTTCTTCATGGACAACATCCATGCATGCCATGCCTTTGCAGTGTATGTCATATTGTGTCACAGGAAACAATCACCCCACTTTGAATTCTATTTCTTTAGCCAACTGCAGTGAACTTGTATGGCGATTTTCTTGAACTCTTCTCATCAGAAGACACTCCTGTCAAGGTGTCAAGTTCAGTGGATGGCCTGGACATCTCTGTGAGATGGTTGCAGTTCCATCCTTGTTAAATTTTTCTATCACTGTTGCTATAGTATTCTGATTGATAAGTCAAGCTTTGCTGATCTTCTTGTAGCCTTCACCTTTCTTCTGAAATGAATTTTCTTTCTCAGGCCTTGTGAAATTTCTCTTCCATGTGGTGCCATTGCTGACAACATGAAACGGAAAGGGGTTTTCTTTGTTAAGTAACACCCTTTTATAATCTACTGGACACCTGTTTAATGAATAAGTAGACTCGCCTGTAGTTGATTTCTTGTTAATTAGGATTTTGTGGTCTAAAATTTAGCTTTGCTCCCAAGACTTTCATTGGGGTGTATTCTTTTTTGCAATCCTTTGTGGGAGTATTTTGTAGTATAGTGTCCCAAAAGAAAATGCTGATTCTGAAAGGAAAGTAAAGGTTTTCTGACAAATCTGTTGGGGTGTACTCATTTATGCTGAGCACTGTAACTACATATCATCGCAACTACTTTGTGTATCCAGGTGGCTTATACCTCATTTTTTCCAGGACAAATTGGGCTTTTATTTGGTGGGAAATATTAAAGGATATATCCTGATTTTTTTTTTAATAAGAAATTAAAACTGGTGCAAAATACATTTTTTTTTAACCACTTCAAATCCGGACACTTTCACCCTCCTTCCAGCCCAGGAAAATTTTCAGCTCTCCCACACTCTGCGTGACAATTACAGTACACAGGCATGCAACACAGCGCCCAAATGAATTTTTTCTTTTGACACACACACATATATATATATCTATATCTATCTATGAGCGAGATAGATATATATATATATATATATATATATATATATATATACACACACAGTTGCAAGAAAAAGTATGTGAACCCCTTGGGATTACGTGGAGTTTTGCATGAATTGGGCATAAAATGTGCTCTGAATGTCATCTAAGTCACAACAATAGAAGAGCACAGTCTGCTGAACATAATACTACACAAACATTAGATGTTGCCATGGTTTAATTGCACATAACATGTAAACATTCACAGTGCAGGGAGGAAAAAGTATGTGAGGCCCTAGCTTAATGACTTCTCCCAGAGCTAATTGGAGCCAGTAGTGAGCCAACCTTGACTCCAATCAGTGTGATGATATTGGATGTGTTGCTGACAGCTGTCCTGCCCTTAAAAAACCACACACCTGTTTTGGGTTTACTGGTTTCAAGAAGCACTGTCTGATGTGAACCATGCCTCGCAGAAAAGAGCTCTCACAAGACCTACGATCAAGAATTGTTGACTTGCATGAAGCTGGAAAGGGTTACAAAAGTATCTCCAAAGCCTTGATGTTCATGTGTCCACGGTAAGAAAGACTGTCTACAAATGCAGAAAGTTTAGCACTGTTGCTACTCTCCCTAGGCATGGTCGTCCTGTAAAAATGACTGCAAGAGCACAGCGCAGAATGCTGCATGAGGTAAATAAGAATCCCAGAGTGTCAGCTAAAGACCTACAGAAATCTCTGGCACGTGCTAACATTTTTGTTGACACATCTACAATAAGGAAAACATTAAACAAGAATGGAGTACATGGGAGGACACCACGGAGGAAGCCATTGCTGTCCAAAAAGAATATTGCAGCATGTTTGAAGTTTGCAAAAGAGCACCTGGATGTTCCACAGCACTACTGGCAAAATATACTGTGGACAGATGAAACCAAGATTGAGTTGTTTGGGAGGAACACACAACACTATGTGTGGAGAAAAAAAGGCACAGCACACCAACATCAAAACCTCATCTCCACTGTAAAACATGGCGGAGGGAGCATTATGGTTTCGGGCTGCTTTGCTGCTTAAGGGCCTGGATGAATTGTTGTCATTGATGGGAAAATGAATTCCAGAGTTTATCAAGACATTTTGCAGGAAAACGTACGACCATCTGTCCACAGAGGATGGGTGATGCAACAGGACAATGACCCAGAGCATACAAGTAATTAAACAAAACAATGGCTGCAACAGCACAGAATACGCCTTCTGGAGTGGCCCAGTCAGAGTCCTGACCTCAACCCGATTGAAATGCTGTGGCATGACCTTAAGAGAGCGATTCACACCAGACATCCCAAGAATATTGCTACACTGAAACAGTTTTGTGAAGAGGAGTGGTCCAAAATTACTCCAGATCGTTGTGCAGGTCTGATCTGCAACTACAGGAAACGTTTGGTTGAGGTTATTGCTGCCAAAGGAGGGTCAACCAGTTATTAAGTCCAAAGGTTCACATACTTTTTCCTCCCTGCACTGTGAATGTTTACATGTTATGTGCAATTAAACCATGGCAACATCTAATGTTTGTGTAGTATTATGTTCAGCAGACTGTGTTCTTCTATTGTTGTGACTTAGATGACGTTCAGAGCACATTTTATGCCCAATTCATGCAAAACTCCACGTAATCCCAAGGGGTTCACATACTTTTTCTTGCAACTGTATATATACACAGTCAGGTTCATAAATATTGGGACATCAACACAATTCTAACATTTTTGGCTCTATACACCACCACAATGGATATGAAATGAAACAAACAAGATGTGCTTAAACTGCAGACTGTCAGCTTTAATTTTAGGGTATTTACATCCAAATCAGGTGAACGGTGTAGGAATTACAACAGTTTGCATATGTGCCTCCCACTTGTTAAGGGATCAAAAGTAATGGGACAATTGGCTTCATAGCTGTTCCATGGCCAGGTGTGTGTTATTCCCTCATTATCTCAATTACAATGAGCAGATAAAAGGTCCAGAGTTCATTTCAAGTGTGCTATTTGCATTTGGAATCTGTTGCTGTCAACTCTCAAGATGAGATCCAAAGAGCTGTCACTATCAGTGAAGCAAGCCATCATTAGGCTGAAAAAACAAAACAAACCCATCAGAGATAGCAAAAACATTAGGCGTGGCCAAAACAACTGTTTGGAACATTCTTAAAAAGAAGGAACGCACCGGTGAGCTCAGCAACACCAAAAGACCCGGAAGACCACGGAAAACAACTGTGGTGGATGAGCGAAGAATTCTCTCCCTGATAACGAAAACACCCTTCACAACAGTTGGTCAGATCAAGAACACTCTCCAGGAGGTAGGTGTATGTGTGTCAAAGTCAACAATCAAGAGAAGACTTCACCAGAGTGAATACAGAGGGTTCACCACAAGATGGAAACCATTGGTGAGCCTCAAAAACAGGAAGGCCAGATTAGAGTTTGCCAAACGACATGTAAAAAAGCCTTCACAGTTCTGGAACAACATCCTATGGACAGATGAGACCAAGATCAACTTGTACCAGAGTGATGGGAAGAGAAGAGTATGGAGAAGGAAAGGAACTGCTCATGATCCTAAGCATACCACCTCATCAGTGAAGCATGGTGGTGGTAGTGTCATGACGTGGGCATGTATGGCTGCCAATGGAACTGGTTCTCTTGTATTTATTGATGATGTGACTGCTGACAAAAGCAGCAGGATGAATTGTGAAGTGTTTCGGGCAATATTATCTGCTCATATTCAGCCAAATGCTTCACAACTCATTGGACGCCGCTTCACAGTGCAGATGGACAATGACCCAAAGCAGACTGCGAAAGTAACCAAAGAGTTTTTTTTACAGGAAAGAAGTGGAATGTTCTGCAATGGCCAAGTCAATCACCTGACCTGAATCCGATTGAGCATGCATTTCACTTGTTGAAGACAAAACTGAAGGGAAAATGCCCCAAGAACAAGCAGGAACTGAAGACAGTTGCAGTAGAGACCTGGCAGAGCATCATCAGGGATGAAACCCAGCGTCTGGTGATGTCTATGCATTCCAGACTTCAGGCTGTAATTGACTGCAAAGGATATGCAACCAAGTATTAAAAAGTGAAAGTTTGATTTATGATTATTCTGTCCCATTACTTTTGGTCCCTTAACAAGTGGGAGGCACATATGCAAACTGTTGTAATTCCTACACTGTTCACCTTATTTGGATGTAAATACCCTCAAATTAAAGCTGACAGTCTGCAGTTAAAGCATAACTTGTTTGTTTAATTTCAAATCTATTGTGGTGGTGTATAGAGCCAAAAATGTTAGAATTGTGTCGATGTCCCAATATTTATGGACCTGACTGTGTGTGTGTATATATATATATATATATATATATATATATATATATATATATATATATTAGAGATGAGCGAATCGAAGTATCCGAAGTGGAATTCGAGTCGAATATCTGAAAAATTTCGATTCGTGCCGAATCCGAAAAATAGCCTAATTCGGACGCGCGAATCGAAATTTTTCAGAAAATGGCGGCTGACATGTGCGGCGACGGAGCGGGGATGTCTGGGAAGGCGCGCAGACAAGGCGCGCTGACCCATAATGCATGCCTCAACTACATGTGATCGCATCAGCCTATCAGCAGCCAGCCAGCCAGCACTGTGTAATGGTCGAGCTATAAATAGCGGCCATTTTGGAATTCTTCATTTGCCTGCAGTTATTGAACAGAGGCAGACCGCTCTGTACTAGGGACAGGGACAGAGTTAGGGCCACAGAAACGATAATTGGGGACAGAGAAAAGTTACTTAGGGACAGAGAACCATTACTCAGGGACACAGACTTGTTAATGAGGGCCACAGAATCGTTATTTAGGGACAAAGAAACGCTAGTTAGGGCCACAGAATTCATAATCAGGGACAGACAGAATTGTTACTCAGTGCCAGAGAATTGTTACTTAGGGCCACAGAAACGTTATTAGGGCCACAGAATTGTTACTCAGGGACAGACAGAATTGTTACTGAGTGCCAGAGAATTGTTACTCAGGGACAGACAGAATTGTTACTGAGTGCCAGAGAATTGTTACTTAGGGCCACAGAAACTTTAATTAGGGCCACAGAATTTTTACTCAGGGACAGACAGAATTGTTACTCAGTGCCAGAGAATTGTTACTCAGGGACAGACAGAATTGTTACTGAGTGCCAGAGAATTGTTACTCAGGGCCACAGAAACTTTACTTAGGGCCACAGAATTTTTACTCAGGGACAGACAGAATTGTTACTGAGTGCCAGAGAATTGTTACTCAGGGACAGACAGAATTGTTACTGAGTGCCAGAGAATTGTTACTTAGGGCCACAGAAACTTTACTTAGGGCCACAGAATTGTTACTCGCACAGACACAGAATTGTTACTCGCACAGACACAGAATTGTTACTGAAGGCCACAGAACTGTTACTTAGGGCCACAGAATTGTTACTCGCACAGACACAGAATTGTTACTCGCACAGACACAGAACTGTTACTGAGGGCCACAGAACTGTTACTTAGGGACAAAGAAACGCTAGTTAGGGCCACAGAATTCATACTCAGGGACAGACAGAATTGTTACGGAGTGCCAGAGAATTGTTACTCAGGGACAGACAGAATTGTTACCGAGTGCCAGAGAATTGTTACTCAGGGACAGACAGAATTGTTAATGAGTGCCAGAGAATTGTTACTTAGGGCCACAGAAACTTTAATTAGGGCCACAGAATTTTTACTCAGGGACAGACAGAATTGTTACTGAGTGCCAGAGAATTGTTACTCAGGGACAGACAGAATTGTTACCGAGTGCCAGAGAATTGTTACTCAGGGACAGACAGAATTGTTACTGAGTGCCAGAGAATTGTTACTTAGGGCCACAGAAACTTTCATTAGGGCCACAGAATTTTTACTCAGGGACAGACAGAATTGTTACTGAGTGCCAGAGAATTGTTACTCAGGGACAGACAGAATTGTTACGGAGTGCCAGAGAATTGTTACTCAGGGACAGACAGAATTGTTACTGAGTGCCAGAGAATTGTTACTTAGGGCCACAGAAACTTTAATTAGGGCCACAGAATTTTTACTCAGGGACAGACAGAATTGTTACTCAGTGCCAGAGAATTGTTACTCAGGGACAGACAGAATTGTTACCGAGTGCCAGAGAATTGTTACTCAGGGACAGACAGAATTGTTAATGAGTGCCAGAGAATTGTTACTTAGGGCCACAGAAACTTTAATTAGGGCCACAGAATTTTTACTCAGGGACAGACAGAATTGTTACTGAGTGCCAGAGAATTGTTACTCAGGGACAGACAGAATTGTTACCGAGTGCCAGAGAATTGTTACTCAGGGACAGACAGAATTGTTACTGAGTGCCAGAGAATTGTTACTTAGGGCCACAGAAACTTTCATTAGGGCCACAGAATTTTTACTCAGGGACAGACAGAATTGTTACTGAGTGCCAGAGAATTGTTACTCAGGGACAGACAGAATTGTTACTGAGTGCCAGAGAATTGTTACTTAGGGCCACAGAAACTTTAATTAGGCCCACAGAATTTTTACTCAGGGACAGACAGAATTGTTACTGAGTGCCAGAGAATTGTTACTCAGGGACAGAGAGAATTGTTACTGAGTGCCAGAGAATTGTTACTTAGGGCCACAGAAACTTTAATTAGGCCCACAGAATTTTTACTCAGGGACAGACAGAATTGTTACTGAGTGCCAGAGAATTGTTACTCAGGGACAGACAGAATTGTTACCGAGTGCCAGAGAATTGTTACTCAGGGACAGACAGAATTGTTACTGAGTGCCAGAGAATTGTTACTTAGGGCCACAGAAACTTTAATTAGGGCCACAGAATTTTTACTCAGGGACAGACAGAATTGTTACGGAGTGCCAGAGAATTGTTACTCAGGGACAGACAGAATTGTTACGGAGTGCCAGAGAATTGTTACTCAGGGCCACAGAAACTTTACTTAGGGCCACAGAATTTTTACTCAGGGACAGACAGAATTGTTACTGAGTGCCAGAGAATTGTTACTCAGGGACAGACAGAATTGTTACGGAGTGCCAGAGAATTGTTACTCAGGGACAGACAGAATTGTTACTGAGTGCCAGATAATTGTTACTTAGGGCCACAGAAACTTTAATTAGGGCCACAGAATTTTTACTCAGGGACAGACAGAATTGTTACTGAGTGCCAGAGAATTGTTACTCAGGGACAGACAGAATTGTTACCGAGTGCCAGAGAATTGTTACTCAGGGACAGACAGAATTGTTACTGAGTGCCAGAGAATTGTTACTTAGGGCCACAGAAACTTTAATTAGGGCCACAGAATTTTTACTCAGGGACAGACAGAATTGTTACTGAGTGCCAGAGAATTGTTACTCAGGGACAGACAGAATTGTTACGGAGTGCCAGAGAATTGTTACTCAGGGCCACAGAAACTTTACTTAGGGCCAGAGAATTTTTACTCAGGGACAGACAGAATTGTTACTGAGTGCCAGAGAATTGTTACTCAGGGACAGACAGAATTGTTACGGAGTGCCAGAGAATTGTTACTTAGGGCCACAGAAACTTTAATTAGGGCCACAGAATTTTTACTCAGGGACAGACAGAATTGTTACTGAGTGCCAGAGAATTGTTACTCAGGGACAGACAGAATTGTTACGGAGTGCCAGAGAATTGTTACTCAGGGCCACAGAAACTTTACTTAGGGCCACAGAATTGTTTCTCGCACAGACACAGAATTGTTACTCGCACAGACACAGAATTGTTACTGAGGGCCACAGAACTGTTACTTGGGGCCACAGAAACGTTAATCAGGGACACAGAATTGTTACTGAGGGCCACAGAACTGTTACTTAGGGCCACAGAATTGTTACTCGCACAGACACAGAATTGTTACTCAGGGACACAGAATTGTTACTCAGGGACACATAATCGTTTAATTAAAGAGTATGTCAGACAACATGCAGAGGAGTGGCAGAGGAGGCAATGTTTTAGGAGCGAGCAGACGTGGCAGCAGAGGAAGGGGTCGAGGCAGCACTATTCGCAGCCAGAGGCCAGTGCTCCCGGTGTCATCCAGCGGTCGTGTCTCCACCGACAACCCTGCCGTCGTCGATTGGTTGGCTCGGTCGTCTTCCTCTTCCCAGGTCACCTCTGACACCTACAGCCAACGGTCGGTGGGTACGTCAGACACAACCGTTAGTTGGCATGGCCCGGGACCAAGCCCACTGAAATCACGTGTCCTCTACCTGCCCCTGTCCTTTGGTGTTCCCTCACCAAGCGAAGTATCGCATGCTGTGGGCTCAGCCCCACTGTACAGTGAGGAAGAGCTAACAGAGGGCGGTCAGGAACGGGGGGAGACATCCGCCTTTTCAGCAGCCAGGCGAAGAAGTAGTGGCGAGGAGAGTGGCTCGGTAGCCGGTCTAGAGACAGGTCTGTCTCCTGACCCAGACGCAGCCGAGGGGGCTAGTAGTGAGGCGGAGACCCTACTTGATGATGAGGAGGTTGATCGCACTTGGCAGCCTCGTCGTCATCAGGCAATTTCTTGCGCATCATCAGGAGAAGAGGGTGGCAGCTTGGCAGCGAGCAAAACAGTCGGTGGGTTGCCCAGGAGACAGCAGCAGGGTCGCAGCAGTGTCAGTGGAGCCAAACGGCCACGGAGTAGAGCACCAGCTCCACTGCAGCCTACCACCACGGCCAGTAGTGGTGCCGGTGTGCACGGAGGAAGCAGCAGTCAGCCAGTGAGGAGTATCGGGGGCAAAGTTTCCTACTCGGCGGTGTGGCAATTTTTCGTCAAGCCGCCCGAGGAAGTAAACGTAGCCGTATGTCGACTATGTGGCCAGAAAGTCAAGCGTGGCCAGGGGGCCCATGTTGGGACTACAGCGTTGCGGCAGCATATGCAGCGTCGCCATTTGGTGGCCTGGGAAAACCGTGATAAAGATACGGCGGTTCTGCCCGCCCCAGCCCCCGCTCCATCACCCGCTCCGTTACTTGCTCCGTCACCCGACGTCAATCGCCCTCCATCAGCCAGTCAAGGCTCCAACACCTCTGCTGAGGGGAGTTGTCGCTCGTTGGCATCTTCCGCTCGTTCAGATGCTCCTTCTCCTGCTACTCCTCTTCACGGATTCCGTCAGCAGTCTTTCTTGGAATCCGTTTCCAAGAGACAACAGTTTGCGAGCACGCACCCGACGGTGCAAAAGCTGAACGTCCTCCTGTCCAAGTTGCTGGTGCTGCAGTCCCTCCCTTTCCAAGTGGTGGACTCAGCACCTTTCAGAGAAATGATGGCTTGTGCCGCGCCTCGGTGGAGAGTGCCAAGCCGTCATTTCTTCGCCAAAAAGGCAGTGCCAGCCCTGCATTCACATGTAGAAGACATGGTGGGCCAGTCTTTGAGCATGTCGGTCTCTGCCAAAGTGCACGGCAGCGCCGACGTGTGGAGCTGTAACTACGGTCAGGGACAGTACATGTCATTTACGGCCCACTGGGTGAACGTGGTGCCGTCACAGCCGCACCAGCAACTTGGACAGGTCACGCCGCTTTTGCCTCCACGTTTGCACGTCCTTGGTCCGGCAAAGATGTCCGCCTCTACCACCTCTTCTTCCGCCGTGTCCTCAGCCGCCACCCCCGTGCCAAGTCCCATTACCCGACCGGCATATCACATGTGCAGGGCGCAACGGTGTCACGCTGTTCTGCACCTGGTATGCCTTGGCGAACGTAGTCACACAGGGGAGGAACTTCTGAGTGTAATGAACAGAGAAATCGACAGATGGCTGTCTCCGCGCAAACTGAAAATCGGAACCATGTTGACCGACAACGGAAAGAACATGGTGTCTGCTCTGCGTCAAGGAAGGTTGTGCCATGCGCCATGCATGGCTCACGTGTTCAATCTGGTTGTCAAGCGGTTCTTAAAATCCACCATCCCACTGCAAGACATCCTTAAAATGTCACGTAAACTTTGCATGCATTTCAGCCATTCCTACACCGCAAAGCACACCCTCCTTGAGCTGCAGCGGCAGAACGGAATTCCACAGCATCGCCTGATCTGCGACGTTGCAACAAGGTGGAATTCAACACTACACATGTTAGACCGCCTTTACGAACAGCGAAAGGCCATCACCGATTTCCTGATGTTACAAGCGGATAAAGGTACTCCCCTGTGTAACTTAGATGTCAGCCATTGGCAGCTCATGCGTGACACCTGCCGCTTGCTCAGGCCCTTTGAGGAGGCCACGCTATTCGTGAGTCGGCAGGACTATGGGATGAACGACGTCATTCCTCTGTTGCACGTCCTTGAACAAATGCTGTTAACAATGGCTGGTCAGGGTGCGGTAGACGTGGCGCACAGATCTCAACGCCACATGACCCCTGTGGGGGCAGGACAGGAAGAAGAGGAGGAGGTAGAGGAGGACATTGGTGCTCAGGAATTATTGAGTGAAATGGGTGGTTTTTCCACTCAGCGGACAGGAGTGGAGGAGCAGGAGCATCTGGTAGAGGAGGAGGAGGAGGAGACAGAGGACCCAGACGCACCGTGGCAGTATGCTGTGGAGATGGAGGCAGGGAGTCCCTCGCATTCCTTGGCACAAATGGCCCATAGCATGCTCGGTTGCTTGCGTAGCGACAGCCGAATAATAACCATCAGACAGAGGGATGACTTTTGGCTGTCCACCTTGTTGGACCCTCGCTACCGTTCCAAAATGGTGGCCTTTTTCACACCTGCTGAGAGGGAGGCCAAAATAACGTACTATAAAAACCACCTATGTAGTCAGTTGGTCTCTGCCTTTGTGCGCCAACGTCCATCCTCAGACACTGTGGGCCCTGTGCGCTCGCGTTCCGCTGCCATGGCAGCAGGGGAGGGGTGGGGTGGTAGGAGCAGTGGCAGCTCCACCAGCAGCAGCTGCCTCAGTCTGCAGTCGATGATGAGTAGCTTTCTTCACCAGCGCAGTGAGGAAACTACTAACCAGCCGCAGCAGCAGCAGCAGCATCAGGTGGACCTGGAGCAGGACCTCAAACAACAGGCTTGGGCCTACTTGGACAGCACCCTGCCAACCGAGGTAGACAATCCCCTTGACTACTGGGCAAAGAAACTTGACCTTTGGCCCCAACTAGCTGAATTTGCCCTTGAAAGGCTGTCATGCCCAGCCAGTAGCGTGGCATCGGAGCGCGTGTTTAGTGCGGCAGGAGGTATTGTAACTCCGCGGAGGACACGACTGTCCACCCAAAGTGTGGAGAGACTCACGTTTGTGAAAATGAATCAGGCGTGGATTAGTCTGGATTTCAAACCACCAGTTCCTGACACAACTGACTAAATCCGCCATGAATCATGCCTCAAACATGTGCCACTTTGAGGTCTCCTCACACACTGCTGGTGTGTAGATTTTTTTGACATAGGGTGCTGGCAGATTATGGGCCTCCTATAGCTGCTGCCAGGCCCCTAATCTGCCATAGGCCCCTATATACCGCTTCCTCATGCTGCTGCCAGGTCCAGAGTCTCTCATGCCATGTGCCACTTTCAGGTCTCCTCACACTGCTGGTGTGTAGAATTTTTTGACATAGGGTGCTGGCAGATTAAGGGCCTCCCATAGCTGCTGCCAGGCCCCTAATCTGCCATAGGCCCCTATATACCGCCTCCTCATGCTGCTGCCAGGTCCAGAGTCTCTCATGCCATGTGCCACTTTCAGGTCTCCTCACACTGCTGGTGTGTAGAATTTTTTGACATAGGGTGCTGGCAGATTAAGGGCCTCCCATAGCTGCTGCCAGGCCCCTAATCTGCCATAGGCCCCTATATACCGCCTCCTCATGCTGCTGCCAGGTCCAGAGTCTGTCATGGGTCCCTGTACGGCCTCCCATTGCTGCTGTCTCCATCGCCACACTCTGCCATGTGCCACTTTCAGGTCTCCTCACACACTGCTGGTGTGTAGAATTTTTTGACATAGGGTGCTGGCAGATTACGGGCCTCCCATTGCTGCTGCCAGGCCCCTAATCTGCCATAGGCCCCTATATACCGCCTCCTCATGCTGCTGCCAGGTCCAGAGTCTGTCATGGGTCCCTGTACGGCCTCCCATTGCTGCTGTCTCCATCGCCACACTCTGCCATGTGCCACTTTCAGGTCTCCTCACACTGCTGGTGTGTTGAATTTTTTGACATAGGGTGCTGGCAGATTAAGGGCCTCCCATAGCTGCTGCCAGGCCCCTAATCTGCCATAGGCCCCTATATACCGCCTCCTCATGCTGCTGCCAGGTCCAGAGTCTGTCATGGGTCCCTGTACGGCCTCCCATTGCTGCTGTCTCCATCGCCACACTCTGCCATGTGCCACTTTCAGGTCTCCTCACACACTGCTGGTGTGTTGAATTTTTTGACATAGGGTGCTGGCAGATTAAGGGCCTCCCATAGCTGCTGCCAGGCCCCTAATCTGCCATAGGCCCCTATATACCGCCTCCTCATGCTGCTGCCAGGTCCAGAGTCTCTCATGGGTCCCTGTACGGCCTGCCATTGCTGCTGTCTCCATCGCCACACTCTGCCATGTGCCACTTTCAGGTCTCCTCACACTGCTGGTGTGTTGAATTTTTTGACATAGGGTGCTGGCAGATTAAGGGCCTCCCATAGCTGCTGCCAGGCCCCTAATCTGCCATAGGCCCCTATATACCGCCTCCTCATGCTGCTGCCAGGTCCAGAGTCTCTCATGGGTCCCTGTACGGCCTGCCATTGCTGCTGTCTCCATCGCCACACTCTGCCATGTGCCACTTTCAGGTCTCCTCACACTGCTGGTGTGTTGAATTTTTTGACATAGGGTGCTGGCAGATTAAGGGCCTCCCATAGCTGCTGCCAGGCCCCTAATCTGCCATAGGCCCCTATATACCGCCTCCTCATGCTGCTGCCAGGTCCAGAGTCTGTCATGGGTCCCTGTACGGCCTCCCATTGCTGCTGTCTCCATCGCCACACTCTGCCATGTGCCACTTTCAGGTCTCCTCACACACTGCTGGTGTGTAGAATTTTTTGACATAGGGTGCTGGCAGATTACGGGCCTCCCATTGCTGCTGCCAGGCCCCTAATCTGCCATAGGCCCCTATATACCGCCTCCTCATGCTGCTGCCAGGTCCAGAGTCTGTCATGGGTCCCTGTACGGCCTCCCATTGCTGCTGTCTCCATCGCCACACTCTGCCATGTGCCACTTTCAGGTCTCCTCACACTGCTGGTGTGTTGAATTTTTTGACATAGGGTGCTGGCAGATTAAGGGCCTCCCATAGCTGCTGCCAGGCCCCTAATCTGCCATAGGCCCCTATATACCGCCTCCTCATGCTGCTGCCAGGTCCAGAGTCTCTCATGGGTCCCTGTACGGCCTCCCATTGCTGCTGTCTCCATCGCCACACTCTGCCATGTGCCACTTTCAGGTCTCCTCACACACTGCTGGTGTGTAGAATTTTTTGACATAGGGTGCTGGCAGATTACGGGCCTCCCATTGCTGCTGCCAGGCCCCTAATCTGCCATAGGCCCCTATATACCGCCTCCTCATGCTGCTGCCAGGTCCAGAGTCTGTCATGGGTCCCTGTACGGCCTCCCATTGCTGCTGTCTCCATCGCCACACTCTGCCATGTGCCACTTTCAGGTCTCCTCACACTGCTGGTGTGTTGAATTTTTTGACATAGGGTGCTGGCAGATTAAGGGCCTCCCATAGCTGCTGCCAGGCCCCTAATCTGCCATAGGCCCCTATATACCGCTTCCTCATGCTGCTGCCAGGTCCAGAGTCTCTCATGCCATGTGCCACTTTCAGGTCTCCTCACACTGCTGGTGTGTAGAATTTTTTTGACATAGGGTGCTGGCAGATTAAGGGCCTCCCATAGCTGCTGCTAGGCCCCTAATCTGCCATGGGCCCCTATATACCGCCTCCTCATGTTGCTGCCAGGTCCAGAGTCTGTCATGGGTCCCTGTACGGCCTCCCATTGCTGCTGTCTCCATCGCCACACTCTGCCATGTGCCACTTTCAGGTCTCCTCACACTGCTGGTGTGTTGAATTTTTTGACATAGGGTGCTGGCAGATTATGGGCCTCCTATAGCTGCTGCCAGGCCCCTAATCTGCCATGGGCCCCTATATACCGCCTCCTCATGCTGCTGCCAGGTCCAGAGTCTTTCATGGGTCCCTGTACGGCCTCCCATTGCTGCTGTCTCCATCGCCACACTCTGCCATGTGCCACTTTCAGGTCTCCACACACTGCTGGTGTGTAGAATTTTTTGACATAGGGTGCTGGCAGATTAAGGGCCTCCCATAGCTGCTGCCAGGCCCCTAATCTGCCATAGGCCCCTATATACCGCCTCCTCATGCTGCTGCCAGGTCCAGAGTCTGTCATGGGTCCCTGTACGGCCTCCCATTGCTGCTGTCTCCATCGCCACACTCTGCCATGTGCCACTTTCAGGTCTCCTCACACTGCTGGTGTGTAGAATTTTTTGACATAGGGTGCTGGCAGATTAAGGGCCTCCCATAGCTGCTGCCAGGCCCCTAATCTGCCATAGGCCCCTATATACCGCCTCCTCATGCTGCTGCCAGGTCCAGAGTCTGTCATGGGTCCCTGTACGGCCTCCCATTGCTGCTGTCTCCATCGCCACACTCTGCCATGTGCCACTTTCAGGTCTCCTCACCATGCTGGTGTGTTGAATTTTTTGACATAGGGTGCTGGCAGATTATGGGCCTCCTATAGCTGCTGCCAGGCCCCTAATCTGCCATAGGCCCCTATATACCGCTTCCTCATGCTGCTGCCAGGTCCAGAGTCTCTCATGCCATGTGCCACTTTCAGGTCTCCTCACACTGCTGGTGTGTAGAATTTTTTTGACATAGGGTGCTGGCAGATTATGGGCCTCCTATAGCTGCTGCCAGGCCCCTAATCTGCCATAGGCCCCTATATACCGCCTCCTCATGCTGCTGCCAGGTCCAGAGTCTGTCATGGGTCCCTGTACGGCCTCCCATTGCTGCTGTCTCCATCGCCACACTCTGCCATGTGCCACTTTCAGGTCTCCTCACACACTGCTGGTGTGTATAATTTTTTGACATAGGGTGCTGGCAGATTACGGGCCTCCCATAGCTGCTGCCAGGCCCCTAATCTGCCATGGGCCCCTATACCGACTCCTCATGCTGTGACGTTGCAACAAGGTGGAATTCAACCCTACATATGTTAGACCGCCTTTACGAACAGCAAAAGGCCATCACAGATTTCCTGATGTTAAAAGCGGATAAAGGTATTCCCTGTGTAACTTAGATGTCAGCCATTGGCAGCTCATGCGTGACACCTGCGCTTGCTCAGGCCCTTTGAGGAGGCCACGCTATTCGTGAGTCGGCAGGACTATGGGATGAACGACGTCATTCCTCTGTTGCACGTCCTGGAACAAATGCTGTTAACAATGGCTGGTCAGGGTGCGGTAGACGTGGCGCACAGATCTCAACGCCACATGACCCCTGTGGGGGCAGGACAGGAAGAAGAGGAGGAGGTAGAGGAGGACATTGGTGCTCAGGAATTATTGAGTGAAATGGGTGGTTTTTCCACTCAGCGGACAGGAGTGGAGGAGCAGGAGCATCTGGTAGAGGAGGAGGAGGAGGAGACAGAGGACCCAGACGCACCGTGGCAGTATGCTGTGGAGATGGAGGCAGGGAGTCCCTCGCATTCCTTGGCACAAATGGCCCATAGCATGCTCGGTTGCTTGCGTAGCGACAGCCGAATAATAACCATCAGACAGAGGGATGACTTTTGGCTGTCCACCTTGTTGGACCCTCGCTACCGTTCCAAAATGGTGGCCTTTTTCACACCTGCTGAGAGGGAGGCCAAAATAACGTACTATAAAAACCACCTATGTAGTCAGCTGGTCTCTGCCTGTCTGCGCCAACGTCCATCCTCAGACACTGTGGGCCCTGTGCGCTCGCGTTCCGCTGCCATGGCAGCAGGGGAGGGGTGGGGTGGTAGGAGCAGTGGCAGCTCCACCAGCAGCGGCTGCCTCAGTCTGCAGTCGATGATGAGTAGCTTTCTTCACCAGCGCAGTGAGGAAACTACTAACCAGCCGCAGCAGCAGCAGCAGCAGCAGCATCAGGTGGACCTGGAGCAGGACCTCAAACAACAGGCTTAGGCCTACTTGGACAGCACCCTGCCAACCGAGGTAGACAATCCCCTTGACTACTGGGCAACGAAACTTGACCTTTGGCCCCAACTAGCTGAATTTGCCCTTGAAAGGCTGTCATGCCCGGCCAGTAGCGTGGCATCGGAGCGCGTGTTTAGTGCGGCAGGAGGTATTGCAACTCCGCGGAGGACACGACTGTCCACCCAAAGTGTGGAGAGACTGACGTTTGTGAAAATGAATCAGGCGTGGATTAGTCTGGATTTCAAACCACCAGTTCCTGACACAACTGACTAAATCCGCCATGAATCATGCCCCAAACATGTGCCACTTTCAGGTCTCCTCACACTGCTGGTGTGTTCCATTTTTTGTCATAGGGTGCTGGCAGATTACGGGCCTCCCATAGCTGCTGCCAGGCCCCTAATCTGCCATGGGCCCCTATACCGCCTCCTCATGCTGCTGCCAAGTCCAGAGTCTCTCATGGGTCCCTGTACGGCCTCCCATTGCTGCTGTCTCCATCGCCACACTCTGCCATGTGCCACTTTCAGGTCTCCTCACACTGCTGGTGTATTCCATTTTTTGTCATAGGGTGCTGGCAGATTACGGGCCTCCCATAGCTGCTGCCAGGCCCCTAATCTGCCATGGGCCCCTATACCGCCTCCTCATGCTGCTGCCAGGTCCAGAGTGTGTCATGGGTCCCTGTACGGCCTCCCATTGCTGCTGTCTCCATCGCCACACTCTGCCATGTGCCACTTTCAGGTCTCCTCACACTGCTGGTGGGTTCCATTTTTTGTCATAGGGTGCTGGCAGATTACGGGCCTCCCATAGCTGCTGCCAGGCCCCTAATCTGCCATGGGCCCCCGTACCGACTCCTCATGCTGCTGCCAGGCCCGTAATCTGTCATGGGCCCCTGTTGTCGCTTGTTGGCATATTCCGCTCGTTCAGATGCTCCTTCTCCTGCTACTTCTCTTCACGGATTCCGTCAGCAGTCTTTCTTGGAATCCGTTTCCAAGAGACAACAGTTTGCGAGCACGCACCAGACGGTGCAGAAACTGAACGTCCTCCTGTCCAAGTTGCTGCTGCCAGGCTTGTAATCTGTCATGCGCCCCTGTACCGCCTCCTCATGCTGCTGCCAGGTCCAGAGTGTGTCATGGGCCCCCGTACCGACTCCAAATGCTGCTGCCAGGCCCGTAATCTGTCATGGGCCCCTGTACCACCTCCCCATGCTGCTGCCAGGTCCAGATTGTGTCATGGGTCCCTGTACGGCCTCCCATTGCTGCTGCCAGGCCTGTAATCTGCCATGGGCCCCCCTACCGACTCCTCATGCTGCTGCCAGGCCCGTAATCTGCCATGGGCCCCTGTACCGCCTCCTCATGCTGCTGCCAGGTCCAGAGTGTGTCATGGGTCCCTGTACGGCCTCCCATTGCTGCTGTCTCTATCGCCACACTCTGCCATGTGCCACTTTCAGGTCTCCTCACACTGCTGGTGGTTTCCATTTTTGTCATAGGGTGCTGCATGGCCTCCCATTGCTGCTGCCTCCACCGCCACACTGTGGCTCCACACTCTGGTTTTGGCCCCGTGACTGGCCAAATGAGTGAAGTGTGCGGTGATTCTAAGATCGACGGCACTCATCTGCATGTCATACTGCCTGACAGTATTATTTCTCTTCCCCAGCAGACTCCAAGGGCATTTAAATTAAAGGTACAGTGTTCAGCACTAATATTAAGTCTCTCTGAAGCCTAGAAACACCCTTTTTTAAGTTAAATTCACAGCGAATATATTCGACTCGAATCGAATTTTTTCTACGAATTCGCCGAATCAGTCGAATCGAATTTTTGAATACTTCGCTCATCTCTAATATATATATATATATATATATATATATATATATATATATATATATATATATATATATATATATATATATATATATATATATATATATTCCTCCCCCAAGAAGTGCCAAATGTGCCAGTGGAAGGAGGGGGGGTACAAACAAGCGGAGCTTCCTCTTTTGGGTGGAGCTCTGCTTTAATACAATAGCATGCCTAATTTTTTTTTTTTTACATATAAAAGATGAGTTTATGATGAGTATATAGATAGCACACTTTAAAATTGTGTCCGCCTGTGGAATGGCACCAAACTACGATACCTAAAAACTCCCATAGGCGACACTTTAAAAGCCTTTACAGGTTACCAGTTTAGGGTTACACAGGAGGCCTGGAGCTAGAATTATTGCTCTCACTCCGACATTCACAGCGATACCTTACATATGTGATTGCGGTTTTCATATATGTGTGGTACAACTGCATGTATTTGCATCTGTGCACGAGCACTGGGGGACAGGGGTGTTTTAAAAATGGTTTCTCATTTATTTACAAATAAAATTAAAAAAAACAAAAACAAAAAACAGTGTATAGTTTGTGTGGATTTTTTCTTTTTATATCAACGTTATCCCTATCACAAGGGATGAACAACATCTCGTGACAGCATAGGCTGTGACAGGTGCTCTTTATGGCCTGTGGCCTCCAGTGCAGCGGATCAGACACAGATCGGTCTGATCGGCTGCTTCCCTAGCTGGTAATGGCCAAGTAAATAAAGAACTGAAACCAGAAGTGACGAGCTCCTCATCGCTCCCAGTTCCAGAAATCACGCAGTGGAAGGAACATCAGTTACTCTCGCTGTGTGCTTGGAGCCAGATACTGCTAGACGTTTCGTTACCAGGCTCCCGGTCCTTCAGGAAAGCCCAGTAAAGGTGGCGGCGAAAAAAAAAAAAAAAAAAAAAGGGGGCCTCTTCTGCTGCCTGTAAAAGTAATCAAGCGGCTCTTTAGCTGCTTGGATTACTTTTATACTTTTACCAGCTTTGGAATTTCCAGTACTGGTACGTCGCAGGACAGGAAGCAGTTAAGGCGTTCTAGGGGCATAAATTACGCATGTAATTTCCTGACCATCACATTTTTGGATGCAAAAAATTGGGGACACTGGCTTTGTTGATACTAATCAGGATGCTGGTATGGGGTATGGCAGTGATCAGGACACCGGTATGGGGTATGGTGGTGATCAGATCGCTGATACAGGTTATGCTTGTGATCAGGATGTTGATATGGTGTGTTGCTGGGACCAGGGCTCTGATATGGTGAATGATGGTGATCATGGTGCCAGTATGGCATATTGTGATCAGGGCACTGGTATAGAGAATGGCGGTGATCAAGATTCTGGTATGGGATATGGCTGTGATCAGGTCACTAGTTTGGGATATGGCGTGAGAACTGGTGACACTGGGACAGGTGATGAGTGCGGTTCTGAGTGTACATGCGGCCTACAGTAACAGGCTATAGCAATGGTTTTCTCTGATAATGTGATCTGCTGAGTCCGGGTGAGCCACGCAGGAGTTGCTGATGGGGACTGATGTACAGGTACATTAACCCACATCAGTGCTGCCTACAGTCTGCCATTTATAGCACTGTTCAACAAATTTTTATTTTTTGCCAGTTTTG
The DNA here is from genome assembly GCF_062004578.1 of Staurois parvus. Classification (NCBI taxonomy): domain Eukaryota; kingdom Metazoa; phylum Chordata; class Amphibia; order Anura; family Ranidae; genus Staurois; species Staurois parvus. The sequence goes on along the minus strand of NW_028321367.1, from coordinate 2,305 downwards.
GAAACAAAAGGATCCATTTCTTAATGAATTTCACATTCTGAGTTCAAATATAACAATGAAATTTGTCAATTGGCTCTAGTTTTTCTGTAAACGGAAAGTTTTCTACTATAGGCGTAATGACTACATAATGCACAATAATTATATAGATAGATGTCTTTCCACAAATATAAAGCAAGTGATATTGACTACATAAAGCCTAAATGGCATAATATATTGCATAGGATTACCAAGAAAAATTATAGCCATAAGCCAAGTTGAATCATTTTAATACTTAGGATTCTCACTAGCTTTGTCTTCAGTTTGTGTCGGTTTTGCTTCTCTTGGCTTTTCTCTTGTATTCGAGGAAAGGGCTATCTCTTACAACTATCCAGCAATAGTTAGCAAGCATTGATGGGCTCCATTTACCTTGATATCTTCTTTCCATAGCTGCAATGTCTTGATGGAAGCGCTCTCCATGTTCATCACTCACTGCTCCACAGTTTGGTGGGAAAAAATCCAGATGCGAATGTAGAAAATGAATTTTTAGAGACATGTTGCAACCCAGATTTCTGTACGTCTGGATGAGTTTTTCTACCACTTTCTTGTAGTCTGGTGTTTTATTGTTTCCAAGAAAATTTGATGTCACTGATACAAATGCTGTCCAGGCAGCCTTTTCCTTTCCACGCAACAGAGAAAGAAACTCATCATCATGAATAAGTTTACGAATCTGTGGCCCAACAAAGACTCCTTCATTTATTTTTGCAGCACTAAGTGCTGGAAATTTGCTAATCAGGTACTTGAAACCTGCTTTATTCTTGTCCATTGCCTTAACAAAGTTTTTCATTAATCCCAACTTGATGTGTAATGGAGGTAATAAGATCTTATTGCTGTCTACAAGTGCTGGATAGTTAACATTTTTTTCTCCAGGCTGCAATGACTGGCGTAATGGCCAGTCTCTTTTGGCATAGTGCATTTCTCTCGCACGACTGTCCCACTCACAGAGGAAGCAGCAGTACTTAGTATATCCACCTTGAAGTCCAAGTAGGATAGCAATCACCTTCAGGTCACCACAAATCGACCATTGATGTTCATCATAGTTGATGCACCTTAAAAGCTCTTTTCAAGTTTTCATACGTTTCTTTCATTGAAACTGCGTAAGCAACTGGAACTGATGGCAGCTGATTGCCATTATGGAGCAAAACAGCTTTAAGACTCGCCTTTGAAGCATCAATGAACAGCCTCCACTCATCGGGATCATAGCATACGCCGATGGCTGAGATTAAACCATGAACATTGTTACATACAGCAATATCACCTTCCTGGACGAAGAATGGGATCAGATCTTTCTGACGATGACGGTAGAAAGACGTACGAACATCACTTGCTAGGAGATTCCACTGTTGTAGTCTTGACCCCAAAAGCTCTGCCTTGTTCTTCGGAAGATCCAGGTCTCTGATAAGATCGCTCAATTCCACTTGTGTAATGAGGTGTGGTTCAGTGGGTGTGGATGGAAGAAAGTCTGGGTCATGTGAGGTTGACGGTTGATGACTACACGCTTCAGGTTCTTCCTCACTTGACTCAACCACGAAGGATTCTGGTGCTTTAGGAATTGGTAGCCCCTCTCCATGAGGAACTGGACGTATTGCCGATGGAATATTTGGATAGTGCACAGATAACTTTTTCTTCTTATTTAGCCCTTTTGTTGGAGGCACCATACAAAAGTAACAATTACTAACATGATCTGTTGGCTCTCTCCAAATCATTGGCACAGCGAAAGGCATAGATGCCTTTTTTCCATTCAACCATTGCTCCAGTGCCGTCCCACAAGAATTGCAGCATATATGTGTTGCCCAGCTCTTGTCCTGGTCTCCTATCTTGCAGGCAAAATACAAGTTGTAGGCTTTCTTAATCATTCCTGTTATCCTCCTTTTTTGTGAGATAAAAAGTTATTTCACCGCAGATATAGCAGAAGTTATCTGCTTTATTCACACAAGTTCGAGGCATTACTGAGTAGCCTATATAAGCATAAAACGAAATGTAAAGACGCTGTCGAACTACAATCAGCTACAGATACTGCAGCTTTTTTGCAGTGAAGTGATGCAATTAAAGGCTAATATTGCATCATCTCAGTATACATGCAATTTTCTATTGGTCACCAGTATCAATTGCGCAATATGCAGCTGAAGTTGCATCATAATTTTGAATGGCTTACGTCATTAGATGGGTGAATATATCATGGAAACTAGAGCCAATCAACATTTTTTAGGGTCATTTTCATTTTCAGCACCCCAAAATTATGTAAGATTAGCTAATTTTATGCCCAAAA